>NW_012115077.1:396144-398255 GCF_000951035.1 Colobus angolensis palliatus | reverse complement strand
GCTTATGCCACTGCACTCTAGCCTGGGTGACAGAATGAGATTCTAAAAACAAAAACAAGTCAAAGCCTAGCCTAAAGAAAACCTAACTTTAGGAGTAATGACCCCTGACCTTCACTAAGATTTAGAAGGTGAAGACACTCAAGTGCTATAAACTATATTTTATCTGGATCTGATCTCTTCCCATTAGCTCTAAGTGCTGCTGCTGCTTCTTTTTCTTAAAGAAATAGAGTCTTGCTATGTTGCCCAGGAAGGGCTCAAGCGATCATTCCACCTCAGCCTCCCGAGTAGCTGGGACCAAAGGCACGTGCCACTGTGCCCAGCTTCTCTAAATCCTTTTTACATCCTCTGTTTCTTCAGGGGTTCCCTATAAAACTTTGAACTTTTAGGATATAATCTCAGAGTAGAGCAGCCTTTCATAGTTCCTGGGCTTCTTATTTTACATAACGCCCAGACTGCTTCACTATGATTATATTTGTGGGAAAAACTAAAAAGAGAGTTTTAAAAACATATGTGTTTCTCTCATTTGAAAAACAATTTAAAAGCCATCTGTGAACTGTGTGGTATCTTTATCTGGTCCTGATCTCTTCTGCAGACACTGCCTCATCATACCACTTTAGGGTCAGGGCATTTACATTTTGTTACTACATCATTAATGGTCTATTAATAAGAGAGCAGAACTTCAAAAAGGGGTGGGGTGGTGGGGGGAAGGCAGTCTGACTTATGTTTGGGAGAATTTGACCATCTCACCAACACTGCATTACTTTCAAGGCATACTGGAAGGAAGTTTTACTTGCAAACTCTTATATAAATTTCCTGTGGGTAGTCTGCCTTGTATTTTTTGGTTTGTCAGTAGATGAAAATTCAAAATATCATAGAAAGCTCCTGCCATTTGAGCACTGGAAGGCCAGAAACAGCAGCACGAACAGCAATATAAGCAGGTCTCATTGGGTCAAGCTCTCCACAACACCAGAAACAGGAGAAGCAGAACACTAAAAGGTTTCCTTGGACCTTGGTCATAGCCTCAGAATTCCGCTAGGACAACTATTAATGTCAAGAATTTTATATATCTTCCCCCTTCCAACAAAAGCCACGTAAGAAAATCCCCCCCCACCAAAACAAAACAAAAAAACACCACCAAGAAGATACCTCAGAATCATCAGGAGGCAATTATTCATTACATATAAGTTTTCTTCAGGATCAAAGAGTAATAGAGATAAGATTAGAGAGAGGTTCTAGCTTTGTCTCCTCACTAATTAGATAAATCAACATGTCTTAACTTCGGTATCTTTAAGTATAAAATGAGGGTGTTGGACCATCTGATTTCTGAAGTTTACTTTAGTTCTAAAATTGTATGTCTTTTGTTGTTGTTGTTTTGAGACAGGGTCTTGCTCTATCACCCAGGCTGAAGTGCAGTGGTGTGATCTCAGCTCACCGCAGCCTCCACCTCCTGGGCTCAAGCAATCTTGCTACCTTGGCCTCCCAGGTAGCTGGGACTACAGGTGCGCACCACCACACCCAGCTAAATTTTGTATTTTTGTAGAGACACGGTTTTGTCACATTGCCCAGGTTGGTCTCAAAGTCCTGAGCTCAAGCCATTGACCCTCCTCGGCCTCCCAAAGTGCTGGGATTTGTACAGGTGTGAGCCACGGCACTCAGCCTTGTGTGAGTCTTGATAAGATTACTTTGGATAAAAAAATTACATATATGCACAGAGCCCATACAGCATATTTGGCATTCAAGTATCTGTAGACCAACTCGCTATTCCTTGGTAATAAAAAGAGAAGTATTTCTTTTCTTTTTTTTTTAAAGAGACAGAGTCTTGCTCTATTGCCCAGGCTGGAGTGTAGTGGCACGATCACAGCTCACTGCAGCCTTGAACTCCCAGCCTCAAGTGACCCTCCTACCTGAGCCTTCTGAGTAGCTGGGACTACAGGCATGTGCCACCACAGCTGGCTAACTTTTTTTTTTTCTTTTTTGAGACAGTGTCTTGCTCTGTCGTCCAGGCTGGAGTGCAGTGGTGTGATCTCAGCTCACTACAACCTCCACTTTCCAGGTTCAAGCGATTCTCCTGCCTCAGACTCCAGAGTGGCTGGGATTACAGGCGCCTGACA
>NW_012115077.1:270895-396034 GCF_000951035.1 Colobus angolensis palliatus | reverse complement strand
GGTTTCGAACTCCCGAGCTCAGGCAATCTGCCCACGTTGGACTCCCCAAGTGCTGGGATTACAGGTGTGAGCCACCACAGCCGGCCCTCACTAACTTTTTTAAAATTATTTTTTTTTGGAGAGACAGGGTCTCCCTATATTGCCCAGGCTGATCTCAAACCCTTGGGCTCAAGAGATCCTCCCATCTTGGCCTCCCAAAGTGCTAGGATTACAAGTGTAAGACACCACGCCCAGCCTAAGTATTTCTTGTTTAAAAATGTGTGAGTCTATAAAGCTCTGAAATTATCTATATTAGTCAAAATAAGGAGAGGTGGAGAGTGATGGGGGAGAGGCTTTAACTTGTAACTTAATTTGCATGTGTTTTACACAAGAATTTTGTTACTGTGTAAAGTGATTTGATATTCCAGAAAAATTTTTACTGTGAATAGCTGTCTTCTTTTTTACTAGCCTGTGCAGGTTGGTAGCCAAATTCCAGACAATTCGTACAATTGAATTGCCTCACCATAAACAGTTCTTTCCCTTCCACTCTCAAAGTGAAACTACTCATTCTATTTTTGCGGTGAAGGCATGTCATAGCTTAGCAAAGGGAATATTGGAAGAAGTACTAGAAGACATGAGTTTGAATCCTATCCTTGCCATTACTAGACTTCGGTAAGTCACTCAGGCTTTGGCTTTCTCATCTGTTAAACTGCACCAGTACACACATTCTTACCTCCTAATATCATTGATACTCATTTAGAAACCACCCAATGTCAGGGCCTGGGTTAGTTATTGAAGTAATGAAGATGAAAAAGACTCCTCTGGTGGGCAAGGAAGACAGGCAAATAAGTAGTTCTATATACCAGTGAATGGGGATAGAGAACAAATTAAAAGGCAGAATTTTAAGACTTGAAGACAACTGGGTATGGAATGAGTGGCTAGAGAAAATAAAATTAGTAGATGTTAAGGCTACCTGAAATTTTAAATTTCTCCCTCCACCAAATTTCACCTTTCTTTATAGAAGCACACCCCAACAAATACAATAAACATAAAAGCATAATTTCAGCCTAGAACAGTCATATTACATACTTTCTCCTTTTCTATGTCAGTTTATTCATACCAATGCTTCTTCAGAAAGACAACTATTAAAATTTTAGTTTCTAGCATTGGCTCCACAGGAAAGATGAAGTGCTACAGATACTGCATTTCTAAGTTCACATTCTTCCCTCTAACTCACCAGCCATTAGGTTAAAACCATTTGGGCCAGGATATCAGCAACAAACAAGAAGTTTACATTTCTCTTAAGTGCAATAGAATCAATCTGAATAAGCAAAAAAAAAAAAAGTCAGAATGCTTAGAAATATGCCCTAGACTGGGCACAGTGGCTCATGCCTGTAATCACAACCCTTTGGGAGGCCAAGGTGGGAGAACTGCTTGAGCCCAGGAAGTCGAGACTAGGCAACTTAGGGAGATCCTGTCTCTTTGTTTTTGTGTTTTTGTTTTGTTTTGTTTTGAGTCTCACTCTGTCACCCAGGCTAGAGTGCAGTAGCACGATCTTGGCTCATTGCAACCTCTGCCTCCCAGGTTCAAGCAATTCTCCTGCCTCAGCCTCCCGAGTAGCTGAATTACAGGTGCCCACCACCATGCCTGGCTAATTTTCTTTGTATTTTTAGTAGAGACAGGCTTTCACTATGTTGACCAGGCTGGTCTTGAATTCCTGACCTCAACTGATTCGCCTACCTTGGCCTCCCAAAGTGCTGGGATTACAGGTATGAGCCACCATGCCCAGCCAGGAGACCCTCTCTCTTAAAATAAAAATAAAATAAAATAAAATAAAATAAAATAAAATAAAATAAAAAAGGTTAGGCAGGGTGGCATGTGCTTGTAGTCCCAGTTATTTGAGAGGCTGAGGTGTGAAGATTGCTTGAGCCTGGAAAGTTGAGGCTGCAATGAGCTACGCACTCTAGTCTGGGTGACAGAGCAAGACCCTGTCTCAAAAGAAAAAAAAAATGCCCTAAACATCTCATTTGGAAATATTTTTGCCAATTCTTCTAACATTCACCCATGTTAAATTTCCTCCTTTAAAATAAAATGCTGCATTTTCTGTTTGTTCTGCAAGTTTATAAGTAACTTAGCAATGTGGGAGTAAGTGGGTACCAGTGCTGAATCATGAGGACAGGAAGGGGTATAAAGAGTGCTCTATTAATGACTATGATTAATTAAATGAAGCAAAGATGAGCTTCTGGACTTGGGTGAGTGGCCCTAAACAATATGCCACAGTCATCATAAGCTAACTGCAGCATGCTGGTTGCTACAGCAGAATCAGCTGGACTGTGCAAGTGTCCCGAGCAGACGTTCCTATTAGTTTTCATCCAACCACATATAAGTTTTAGACCTTAGTTGGCAGCAAAGAAGCTGCGATGATCAGTCAGTAACATTAAGTGAGCATGCACAGTGAGTACACAATAGTAAGCACTCTGGGGTGACATAAACCCCCACCTATAAAATAAGTTTGAACTGAATGAACTCTCTAAGATCCTTAGAGTCTGCTAAATGTAAGATATGGTTCCTGTCAGGAGACAAGACTATCTTCACTTGAGCAAAAATATTGTTATCTATTTCTGACACAATTAGGTGGGAACAAACTGAGGAAAACTGAAGACCTAAACCTTATTATAAGAGAAGAACAAAAGGACTAAGAGCAGACAATAGACTTTTCAATCCTATCAACAGGTCAGTTGAAGAACTATCTTCTTTAATAGATACACGGGCTGTGGCAGCTATACTTCCCTTCATTCAAGATTTTGAGTTGTAGAAAAGATAAATAAACTTGAAACATCACAGTGTTTTATTCTGCCCAGCATTCCCTGACCTCTAGGGAACCACCGCCTTTCACTCCCAAACCAAGTGGTTTGATTAGGCTTGATTGCAATCTCCCAACTCCTAAGGATGGGCACCTGACCCAGGCCTGGCCAATCAAATGATATCCTCCTCCCTGAGCACCATGACTAGCTCCAGGATGGACACATGGTCTGAAACAGACAAAGGACAGACAATGGGATGGCTAACCCAATATATACCCTCAACCCTCTTTTCCTTATCTGACTTTATTATATAGAATAGAAAAGCTAAATACTCACTTTAGCCTGTTTTGCAGCTAGGAGGCCACATATGACACAGTTCTGGACGATGACATATGAGCAGGAGTTTGTTAAGCAGGCTTCTAGGAAAGCTTTTACTTTCCTGATTAAGGGAACAGATACTGCTAATGCACCTTCTTTCCTCCATTTTCTTGCTTTGAATATCGACGGGATTTCTGGATAAGCTACAGCTATATGGTAACCGGTCACCATATAGTATGCAGGCAACATTCTAAAGATGGCAGGGCAGAAAATAAAAAAGCTGGATCCTTGACACAAGTGAGCTACTCTATCAGCTCCAGACTATGGAGGAAACCTCTTGATATAAGGAAAAAGTGTACTCTTATTTCTTAAACCACTATAATTTTCTACTACTTATAGCCAAACACATTCCTAATAAAAAGTCTTTCAAAGATTTTTTTCTGGAGCTATTTGGGAAGCTCTTTCCAGAAGGATTGTTATGGTAATAGAATGTAGGCCTGGACTGCTACCTCCATCTTTGCAAACACATGGGGAAAGCCTGTTTGAAAATAAAGTCAAAATACAGGAAAAGAGAGCAGAGGAGAGTCAGATTCCTGGCAGGGAAGATCATCTCACAGCCTGAATTCCAACAGGGCCTGAAGTCAGCTGTGCTCAAGATTTTTCAGGTATGAGCCTTTAAGAATTCCCTTTTTCGCTTAAGCCAGTTTAAACTAAGTTTCACTGGAAAGAGTCTTGACTAAATATGCCACATAGAAGCACTTATGTTAACCAACCAACACAAATACATTAATTTGACACATTAATCTCTGACTTTAAGATGACAGTCAATTAGGTTCTCCTTCTGTATATGTATACAGTTGATCCTTGAACAACACAGGTCTGAATTGCATGGGACCACTTATATGTGAATTTTTTTCAATAAAAGTTATATTGAGTGTGCCTGCCTCTCCTTCCACCTCCTCCACCGCTTTTGCCTCTGCAACCCCTCCTTTCTCTTCCTCCTCAGCCTACTCAATATGAAGACAATGAGGATAAAGACCTTTATGATGATCCACTTACAAACAAACAATTTATTTTCTCTTCCTTATGATTTTTCTTAACATTTTATTTTCTTTGGCTTACTTTAAGAATACAGTATATAATACATATAAACATACAAAATGTGTTAATCGACTTATAAACGGATTTTCAACTGTAGGCAGGGGGTTAGGAGGATGGAGTTGGCACCTCAGCCCCTGCATTGCTTAAGGGTCCATTGTATTTGTATGTTTTTAAAAGTCTCATATTATATTTACACAAATATATGTAAATAAATGAATATAAATATGTGAATACATGTCCAGAAAGATATTCTCAAGTTAATCCAGACGAGACTGGGATTGGGGTGGTAGTTGCAGATAATTAACTTGCTGCAAAATTTTTATTTGATATGTTCTCACAGATTACATGCATATATACAAATGAAATTTTAATAAATCTGCTGTGAAGACATAAGTGCCAGGCAGTGTATACTAGCTAAGAACATAGATTTTGGAGTTAAGGAAACCTAATTTTAAGATCTGGCTTATGACATTAAGCATGTTATTTAACTTCAGTTAATCTTCCATTTCCCATCTGTAAAAAGGAATAGTAATGGTACATTATAGTGTTATTGTGAGAATTTAATGAGCTAGTATATAAGAAGTGTTCAGCACATAGCAAAGTTCTAATTATTGTTAGAAATTATGAACAAAAATGATAATTTATGTCTAACTTTGAGTAATTACTTAAATGAAAACTACTTGAAAGAAGCTTAGTTTTTCTCAGTCCAAACTCAAAAACTTGTATTGAATTTTTAGAAGTATTCTTCATTAGTTTAAACACCATCAATCTAATATTCCTATATTAAGTAATTTAAAATAAATACAGTGAGATAGAATTTGCCCCAGTTAGACCCCCAAATGAAGACCTCCAATTGGCCTAAGCAGCATCACTGAGGATTACTAGGGGTCTTTTCTAAAAGCCAGAGGCTGTGTGTGCACACATTTTTATTTCATGTAAAGTGTTATATACTTCATTCTGTATTGTTTGTACGCTTAAAAGAAATTCACCCCAAATTTTTCTATAGATTTTCGTAAAGATCCTTTATATTAAGGCATAAAAAAGACTGAACCTTATCAAATGCCTTTTCTACATCAATTGAGATAAACATGATTTTGCTCGTTTAAGATATTATAAAATAATAGATTTTCTGTTTTAAAATATTAATAGATTTTCTGTAGGTGAACGATCCTTGCATTACTGGGATAAACCCCACTTGATCATAATGTATAATTTTTTAAAAGTCACAAGCTTCATCTGCTATTTTGGAATAATAACTTTAATGGTTAATATTTATTAAATGTTTAGTACGTGCCAGGCACTATTCTATGCTCTCCTTACATGCATTAGCTCTTTTCTCATTATAACAATTTAATGAGGTAAAATCATTTTTAATCACCATTTTACAGATGAATTAACTGATATACATAGAGGTTAAATAATCTGCCTAAGTCACAAAGGGAGGTACTAGTAAAGCCAGGATTCATACTCAATCTGTCTGAAAACTGTACTGTACCACTCCCAGTTCACCATTCAAAACATGTGCAACATGGTGAAACTGAGATTGACACTACGCTCTTTTTTATTTTTTATTTTTTTTTGAGACGGAGTCTCACTCTGTTGCCCAGGCTGGAGTGCAGTGGCATGATCTCGGCTCACTGCAAGCTCCACCTCCTGGGTTCATGCCATTATCCTACCTCAGCCTCCTGAGTAGCTGGGATTACAGGCACCTGCCACCACGCCTGGCTAATTTTTTTTTAGTATTTTTTTTTAGTAGAGATGGTGTTTCACCACGTTAGCCAGGATGGAGTGCAGTGGCATGATCTCGGCTCACTGCAAGCTCCACCTCCTGGGTTCAAGGGATTCTCCTGCCTCAGCCTCCCAAGTAACTGGGATTACAGGCATGCACCACCATGCCCAGCTGATTTTTTTTTTTTAGTATTTTTTTTTAGTAGAGATGGTGTTTCACCACGTTAGCCAGGATGGTCTCGATCACCTGACCTCGTGATCCGCCCGCCTCCGCCTCCACCTCCCAAAGTGCTGGGATTACAGGCATGAGCCACCGTGCCCGGCTAACACTACGCTCTTAATCACTACAGTCCAGAGGTTATAAACTGAGTACATAACCTGCACAGAGCACTAAGCCAAGCCCTATACATTTTGCAGAAAAGTCATGAGGTACAGGAACATAAGCTATATTGCATATTCCAAAGACCAAATTAATCTTTTAAAGTAAAAAAAAAAAATCCAGGTGTCTATATACCAAATATATTTGTGTGTAGGTGTCTTCCAACCTCAGCTGTAAATAGCTATAACATGAATGGCGATACCTTCAAGCAGCATAGGATATGCATCATGTGGTTGGTGAGTGGGCAGGTGAGTGGCAATTGAGTACTTTTTCTGTGAAAATTTTAAAAATCTGTTAGTTGTAAAACCCTAAGGCTTTCCATGAAATAAAAAAAGAGTAAATATATTATTTTATTCAAGCAGCTGTTAATAGGCCAACAAGAGGCGCATAGGATATGCATCATGTGGTTGGTGAGTGGGCAGGGAGTGGGAAGTCTGATTGGTGGCTTAAGTAAAGCACTTCAAGAACCTGTTGACATCTCTTAAGAGCAGTGATGATAAAGATCAACTAGCAAACATAGATAAAAAACTCAATTTCCATACTGAAGGAAAAGTAGAAGCAGGCAATATGCTAGGTTCTTTTACATTCAATTATATATGGTTGGTATAACTTTATACACATCTAGCTGGGTTAGTTCTAAAAGACCATGAACATCTGCCTAAGGAGACCACTTCTAGCAGTGGATAAAAGCCATTTAAAGAATTTAAAGTCTCTGTAAAGTGCATCTAGCCTTTAAACAGAAATGGGCTCCTAACTAGTTTTCACTCCATCAGTCTTCTCTTCAAAATCAAAATATTCCGACACCAAGACTGGAAAGGGCTGCCCCTAACTTCTACCACAGTACTCCATTAAGGTCATCACTAAACTCAGTGATAAGCAAAGGGATTACTGTTAAGAGGCCAATTAATAGCAAAATATCTAAGAAGTGATTTGTTTAGACATCTCAACCTATTTAACTAGTTAAATAACAGTGGAACTTTGGATTTTCCTTTCCTCTTCTTTTGTTTTACAAAATAATATATTTACTCTTTTTTTATTTCATGGAAAGCCTTAGGGTTTTACAACTAACAGATTTTTAAAATTTTCACAGAAAAAGTACTCAATTGCCAGGAATGCTCAGAACAGTGCACAGTGACTTTTGGTGCAGTAAGTTACATTTTCCAGCCGTTCTATCTAGAGAGCAGACAGGAAACTCCTCAGGAAATCTTGTTCTTCAGGCTGCTGTTTAGCAACTCTTTGACACAGATGATTAATTAACTAGTAACCATTAATAACAGTTAAAACTCCTCTAGAGACAGAAGGGTAGCATAAGGGCGTCTGATTTTCTTCACTTTTCATTATTGTTTACCTTGAACCAGGCAAGATTTACTAATTAATGAGGTCAGTGAAAGAGGACAATTATTTTGCTACTTCTAAGGACACATTTACGAAGAGGCATTATAAATTAGTTTAATGTTCCTGATGCTGGTCAATAAATGGAACATAATAGATCTTGTTAGTTCTTTTTATAATATAGAACTTTTCTCTAGGTTAAGACTTACTGTGCTCTTCTAAGGGTGTTGGGCCTCATTATTTTCTAGTTCTAAACCAAATACTAAAGAAAGATGTAACCATCAGGGGGCTGTTTAACACACAAGCATGCATCTCTATTTACTAGCCTGGGCTGGTTTTAGAAGAGAACACACTTTACCTCACTGCCCTTTATGCCTGTGACAACAAAAGCTCTGGAGTCACACTAGAATTACAAAGACAGAACCACAAATGGAAGGTGAGGTCTTCCCTTTGTAAATGTCTGGCTGACAGTTTGAGAGGAGGAGTGTCAAATTCACTCTCTTTTGGTACCATCAATCAGATAATCTAAATGTCCAATTCAAAAGAAAGCAAAACTCAGGAAAATTTGTTGCTGGGTCATCCTATTCAAGTCTTATCTGTTCTGTTTTAATTGTTGCTCCTAGGAAAAGTATTCCCCTTACTCACTCTTCACATCATTAAGCTGTTCTGTCCAAAGGAGATTAGGAAGTGCTTGTAAAAACTGCTGCTAAATCAACAGGTGGAGATAAAAAACCATCTTGTCTTTCTCAGCAGTGACTTGGCTAGTTGTAAGTAATATGGAATGCAAATCTGGCAATCTATCTTCATATTTCTTTTCTAACAACATTCACACCTGATTCTGTGTCAGTAGCAAGAATGCAATAGCAACAGCCTCACATTCCTGGCTGGAATAAGAAATACCAGGTATTTTGGCTCAGTATTTGGAAAGGACATCTTGATATACATGTAGTAGGTTATGGCACTGAGGTCAAAGCTCCAACCCCAGTAATTTTTCCCATAGACACCAATAAATCAGGAGACATAAAACCAAGGGTAATTTATTAGCAAAGGAGCTACAAAAATACGCACTTTCTCCTACAACATTAGGAATGAGATTTTATTTAGTTTGACAAATATTGAACATTTTCTTACTTAGGACCATGATGTTAAAAAAAAAAAAACCCTACAAATAATACATTTGCTTAAAAATCCTTAATAGATTATTCTATTGGAAGGGAAATCTTGCCCCAACAGTTACCAGAAAAATATTCCCCCCTCCTCTCACCTGTTTATGAGGACCCCTGAGTATATGTGCCTTAGCGCCTTCACAAGCTGTCCTCATTGCTTCCAGTGATGGTGTGCCCAACAGATCCGTGATCAAATCCAACTATAAGGAAATAAAATACAGATAGATAGCAATCTCATGGAAGTAACTTTTCATTACTCTTAAATCATAGCCTTAGAGATGTGGACCAAATTTGGGGGAAAAAACCTTAAGACAAGCTCTAGATTAACTGACAGGAGCCCCTACTTTCACTCTCTGGCCTATTAAAAAAGACTTCTAGGAATTTATAATAAATTCCTCACATAAAGGAATTTAAATATATTCCTGTTAATTTATTATTCCTAATATTTAAAATAAATAATCCTGTTATAATTCCTGTTATTTTATTATTCCTATTTATTATTTAAAGGTTCCTCTTTATCCTATTCCTATTTATACTATTATTTATAATATATATAGGATTATCCTATATATCCCATTCCTATTTATCCTATTATTTTAAAGTTCCTATTTATTTATATAAAAGTTCCTATTTATACGAGAGAAATATAGAAATATGTTTTGATAAGCATGACATTCTAAGACTAGAGGAATTTGGGAGTCTGTATCTGTCTGTCCTGCTTTCTTGATACCATAGCATCTAAGATCTTTGCAGAGTTGAACTCCTCTTCTATTGATGGCTAATGACTATTCTTTCCAAACAGTTAATAGAATGGATTCTGATGCTTCAAATGGATGCAGGCTCACCAAGGAGCTAATCCACAAATCGGACACCTGTGATTTAATAAATCCTGAAAACATTCACACCTGCAATGAAAGCTAAGCTCGCCATGCTTGGGCCAGTATACACCCTTTACATTCTAGTCATGCTAGAAATCTCTTACACTGGCAGAAAACTGTGACACTTAGAAAATATGACACTGCATAAGACCACATTTAGTTAGCTGGACACAATAAAAGAGACCAATAAAACAGTCTTCTTGCAAACAAGTCTTTGGGTAGCAAACTATCTTACCAATTTTCTATAGTGTCACAATTGTTCCAACTTCATAACTAATTATCAGTAACATTTCATTTGGATTCCTCCAGGATGGGAAATTCTTACCTAGAGAACACTCTTTTCCTGGTTCTGGGCTTGCCGAATATAAAGCACTATTTATCTAAATAATGGGGTAGCCATCAGCATTACCACCCTACAGGTTAATGGAGATACTTGAGAAGCTTGCTTTCCACAGAAATAAAGATCTCTATACAAAGCTTTTTGGGAAAAGTGTGTAGGTGATACTTTTGGATCTCTAATAACCACACTAAAGGCAGAAGGAAATGACTAGCTTCTAAAAACAAATTGAAACATTCAGAAAGTTGTCTAAAATGGGTCAGATCCATAGATGAGAAACACTTTTATGATGTCTGCTGGTATTGGGTAATTACATCTCAAAGATACAGAGAAAATACAACAGGAAATAATGACTTCCATTAGAAGTTAGAGCCTTTTCCTATTTTAGATCTTCATTTCTCACCCCAGCACATACCAACAATTAGACAGACATGAATTCTCCTGCAGTGGCTATGTCAGACTGCCAAACTGAAGATCTATATATTTCTCTAGCAAATGAGATATCTGAACTCCAGTCCAGTTGCTTCACACTTTCCCTCACATATTTTTTGCAGCAGCAGTTCAAGATTCTTGTTCCATATATAGGATTTGAATACCTCCTTATTATTTTTTACTTAAACTTTTCTGTATGCAAGGTAGTAGTCACATTCATTTTATGACAGCTTATGTCCAGATATGAGAGTCTTATAGGTTAAGTCTGTTAAACTTTACTTTCTAAAGAAATTGAAAATTGAATATTGTCAATAGTACCCAACATTAGATTACATATTATATGTACATAATTTTTTAACACCAGAATCAATTTTTAAGATGTAAAATTAAAAAAAGACAGTTTGAATGTATAGCATAGAAAAATTTAAATGTTGACAAAAGCAGATATAGTTTCTAACCTATTAGGTAAAAATTCTTTGTAGAAAAAGCATAAAAGAAATAATTCTGTCTGGTCAAGTGCATGAATTATTTACAAAGACACAGTAGTCAGTGTGATCTTTTAAAATGTCATTAATCAAATCTTAGTATTCCTTTGGTCAAAACCTTCATTTACGTTTTCTATCACACTTGGAATAAAATCCTAAGGCCTTATTATGTCATCATGGCCAGGTTCTTTCTCACTTTCTGATCTCATCTCCTACAGCGTCTTCCATCACATGCCATCCCTCAAACATGCCATGCTTGTTCCTGCCTCAGGGGCTTTGTTATGGTGGTTGTCCCTCTTCTTGGAACTTCTTCAGCATCTTGCTGCCTCATTTTATGTGGGTGAAATGTTATCTCCTCAGAGAATCCTTTAGTGCCTGCTCTGCTCTGCCACCATTCTCTATCCCTAACCTGGCTACATTTTTCTTTATGGAACTTCCATTACTTGGGATCATATTTATTTGCATACTTATTTTTGTCTCATGTGAAAGTTTCACAAAGGTTAAGAATAACGCTGTCTTATTTACTGCTGTATCCCCAGCGTCCTGGCACACTACCACCATCGTAATTGCAAACATTTACAGAGTGCTTACTATGTGCCAGGCCCCATTTTTCAGCTTTCCTGCTTCATTGTACAACAATCCTCAGAACAGTTTTAGGGGCCAAAAAAAAAAAAAAAAAAAAAAAAAACAACAAAAGAAGAAAAAAAAAAGGAAGAGAGAGGTTAAGTAACTTACCCAAGATTTAACATAAGTGGTGTAGCTAGGATTTGAACCCACCAATCTGATTTCACAGCCTGAGCTCATGGTTACTACATTATTTTCATGCAAGTGAATTAATAAAAAATACCTAGTAATTATCCCTAGAAAATATGTGTAGTAGTGAATAATTACCTTTAAAGACAATTAAAGTAACATGAATAGCTTCTAAAGGATTCTCTCAGATTATATTTTAATCATCTCCTGATGTTCTCTGCCATATTTAGATATTTTAGTACAATAATAAAGCTTAGAAATTTTCCTAAATGTTCAGATTTCAAGAAATCAACACAATAAAAATTTACATTCTAAGCACAAAGTGTAAGTACATTAAGTCACCAATACATTTTCAAGTCAGAGCCATTCACTTAGAAGGAAAAGAGGCCTTCTAACAACTGAAGATTATGCCTGTGCAAATCGTCACAGCAGAGCTCGCGGCTATGCATCAGTGCACATAATAATGTCAACAGGCTGGGTGCGGTGGCTCAAGCTTGTAATCCCAGTACTTTGGGAGGCTGAAGCAGGTGGATCACCTGAGGTCAGGAGTTCGAGACCAGCCTGGCCAACACGGCAAAACCCTGTCTCTAACTAAAAATACAAAAACTAGCCAGGTGTGGTGGAGCGCGCCTGTAATCTCAGCTACTTGGGAGGCTGAGGCAGGAGAATCGCTTGACCCTGGCAGGCGGAGGTTGCAGTGAGCCAAGATGGCACCATTGCACTCCAGCCTGGGCAACAAGCAAAACTCCGTCTCAAAAAAAATAAATAAATAAAATAATTATAATAAATAAAGTCAATACACACTCTAAAGGCTCATAAGTTACAAAATGAATCTCTTTGTAATCTTCAGCTTTATAACTTTCTGAATTTTAAGTGAACCTGAATTTCCTAAAAGCAAATTAGACAGTATAATGAATAAGCCCAAGACACATGTGCAGGATGGATTTTTCCTTCAAATCTGTAACAGAATTAAAACTAAAGCCTTAAATTGAAATCATACCTGCTGAATGGGACTCTGTGCCTGAAACAATATTCTTCGTCCTAGTAGTTCTGCAAAGATACATCCCACAGACCAGATGTCAATAGCATTGCTGTAATGACGGCTGCCCATCAGGATTTCCGGAGCCCGATAATACTGAGTAACAACTTCCTGAGTCATATGACGGGATTCATCTAATTCTTCCACTCTGGCCAATCCAAAATCACAAATCTAAATAGAAAAGGCAGTCAAAACATTGTCAAGCAAATACAAATGAAAGAGTAAAACAAAACATCAAAACCTTGATAGGGCACTGAACTTTGAAACATTTTTTTTGAGACGGAGTCTCACTCTGTCACCCAGGCTGGAGTGCAGTGGCACAATCTCAGCTCACTGCAACCTCCGCTTCCCGGGTTCAAGGGATTCTCCTGCCTCAGCCTCCCAAATAGCTGGGACTATAGGTGCCCGCCACCATGCCTGGCTATTTTTTTTTTTTGTATATTTAGTAGAGAAGGGGTTTAACCATATTGGCCAGGCTGGTCTCAAACTCTTGATCTCAGGTGATCCACCTGCCTTGGTCTCCCAAAGTGCTGGGATTACAGGCGTGAGCCACCGCACCCAGCCACTCTGAAACACTTTTAATGATACAGGTATAGTATATTTATGTCAATATACAATCTGGTTTTATTTGGTTAGAGAGGAAAAAAGTCTCAAACTTACATCATTTTCTTAAAAATATTCTTCTCATCTTTATTAATAAAAACATGTCTGTTTTCAGTTGATAAAGCAAAAAAACTAGGTGAACATAAACGACTTTATTTATTTATTTTTAGACAGGGTCTCACTCTGTCTCACTGGCTGCAGTGCAGTGGCGTGATCGATCTGAGGCTCCTCCCACCTCAGCCCCCTGAGTAGCTGGGACTACAGGTGCGTGCTACCATGCCCAGCTAATTTTTGTGTGTTTTTTTTTTTTTTTTTTTATGTAGGGATGAGGTTTTGCCATATTGTCCAGGCTGGTCCTGAACTCCTGGGTTCAAGCAATCTGCTTGCCTCAGCCTCCCAGAAGTGCTGGGATTACAGGTGTGAGCTACTGCACCTGGCCAAATGCATACTTCTAGGTTTGATTTAGAGACCAACTGTTGGCCAGGCACAGTGGCTTATGCCTGTAATCCCAGGGATTGGGAGGCTGAGGTGAGAAGACTGCTTGAGAGATCAGGAGTTTAAGACCAGGCTGGACAACATAGCAAGATCTCAACTCTACAAAACAATTAAAAAAAAAAAAAAAGCTGGGCTTGGTGGTGTGCAGTGTGCACTTGTAGTCCCGGCTATTCTGGAGGCTGAGGTGGGAGGACTGCATGAGCCCAGGAGTTTGAGACTACAGTGAGCTATTACTGTGCCACCACACTCCAGCCTGGGAGACAGAGTGAGATTGAGACCCTATCTTTAAAAAAAATTTAAAAACCCCGACAAAACCAACTACTTTCAAGACTAGTTTATAGACAAAGATACCATAAGACAAAGGGGTGTATCTTGAAGGCTTCTTAGTGGAGACTACGCCTGTCATCTTTATGAAATATATATAAATTTCTTTAAAGCAATGGGTTTCAAACTGACTCCAGAGGAATCTAGTTCTGACTTTAGGCATTCCATAAATATTATATCCAAACTTCACATGTACTTATCTATTTAAAATACAAATTCACACTCAAATGTATAAATACGTTAAGACGTAGTATACTGTAGAATACTAATGCTACTGGGTTCATTCATTTCTTCATGCCATAAATATTTAAGTTAGTACTTGTTATATTACAGCTGGTATGTTAGAATCTGGAGATACAGTAATAAGTAATAAAGACTGGTTAACTTCTATACAAACTTAAAAATAAACCTTTTCTTGCTATTTCTGCTCAACTGGAAAGTATGCTGAGGGTTACAAGGTGAGCTATTAATAAACAGCAGCAGTGCCACCACCAGCAACTACTGCTTATCTTTAGGAATTAAAATTTTCTTGATATGGGGCAATCAAAACACAACAACTAGGAGCACTGAGGATGAGATCAGATAGTAATGGCCATCTTAACTCCAGTGTTCTCACTGATTAACTTTACAAGTCACAATATTGCAAGTGATAAAATACGATTTTAAATCTGTTTTCTAAATTGAAGTCCCTATATAAGATTTTATTTGAAAAAGAGTTCTGGCAGCTTAAAAAGAAAATCTGAAAACTCCGTTCTAAAGAAAACAAAATTTACTCCCCAATTTTTGGCAATCCCCTCTTTCTGATTTGAATCTACTGTCTGGTTACATCAAATGAATTCAGATGTGTATGTAGGAATAAGTCAGTATGAAGCCACCATCTTAACAACTTAAGAATGCAGGAAAATTTTCCATACTATACAGATAAACCATATAACATAACAACAAAAGCCCAAGTTCATCAAATATGTTCAAATAACATATATATATATATTTTTTTGGGACAGTCTCACTCTGTCATCCAGACTGAAGTGCACCGACACGATCTCGGCTCACTGCAACCTCTGCCTCTCAGGTTCAAACGATTCTCGTGCCTCAGCCTCCTGAGCAGCTGGGACTAGAGGCACGTGCCACCACGCCTGGCTAATTTTTATATTTTTAGTAGAGACAGGTTTTTGCCATGTTGGCCAGGCTTGTCTCAAATTCCTGGCCTCAAGTAATCCGCCCACCTTGGCCTTCCAGTGTTGGGATTACAGGGGTGAGCCACTGCGCCCGGCCAAAATAACATATAATATTTTTAAAACTCTATTACTTGGCCATGACTCTGAGGGTATTTTAAAAAACTAAACCAACAAAAGGAAAGAACACAATTTTTTTCTCGTATATGAAAAAAACCAACCACCCACCCATCCAACAAAAAATGACTTGTTATAAAGCAAATCCCTTATTAAAAACATCAGTATGATTTGTCATTTTTAGCAACTTATCTGGAAGACAACCTGAGTCCAAAATAGGAAGCTAACATGATCAGATAACTAAAAAAATTCCAGCAAAATTATCCATCTTGTGCTTAATAGGAAACAAAACACATTCACAATATGGAAGCATACCGATTTTTAAAAGCGATTTTGTTATAATTATCTTCAATGAATTTGTATGTTTGAGAAGAAAGAACTGGTGTCTGTAGTCTAGCACTCTATTCTGGCTTTTTAAAAGTAGGCCCGTAAGATGAGTCAAAGGAGTGGAGCAAAATTTGTTTGTTCTGATTTGTGTGTTGTGTATTCATGAATGGCATTTTCCTTTAGTTGCCCATTCATACAGTCCAACGTTATAAAACCATAACAAACAATTTGGAAAATGAACTTTAAGCAGTTAATGGCATCAAATATGACAGGTCCTGTACAAAATCCGGTGTGAAGTCTTCCAATCAAAAATCAAAAGAAGAAATTGGCTTAAACGGTCATAAGATTGATTAGGTATGAATAGGACAAAAAAATTTCTAACTATAAGGTTTAAATTTTTTTTTTAAAATAAAAACGATTATGGGGATAAGTTGCAAGTTCTCTTTAAAAAGTGAAAAGGTGGCAGGAAAAACTCAATAACCTATAGAAGGAATACTTTAGATTTTGGGGGCAATTAACTTCTCTGTGGAAACAAAAGACTGAATCACAACATCAGCTATTTTTAGGGAAAATATGAAAAATAGGTTTTCGTCTTTCTAGAGCTAAAATAAGGATGAGGGCTCTTCAAGGCTATAACGAAGGGAGAACTTTCATTCATAAGCAGTATCATCCACCAGCTTTTCAAGAGAACTGACCTACAGTTCAGAGATATCATTTAAAATAAAAAATGAATTTTATTTATACATTTGGTTTTATTACTTAGTTTAACCGCCAGCAACCTAAGTAATAATGATAGTCTTGATTATTTTTAAAGTGGGTAACATTTTAAAAACTTATTTTTCTTCTCAAATATAGCAGTTAAAGGCCCTTATTTCCAATTTCTATTATGAGGAAAAACATAGTGGACCTCTCTCTATTCAAGAGTTCTGCCAATACACATCTGTATTAGAGGTAGGGAAATACAAATATGTGGACTTTGCTATTTGCAAGCCCCTTTTTAAATGAAAGACAATGGCTGTACTAGGGAAGAGAAGTAAAACTGAAACTGATGACTTGAAATTTTGGAACTACTAAATATAATTCTGTAACCAATTCCTCTTCAGAGGAATAATTAAGAATTGGCTACTATACATTATGGAAATACACTGAATAGGTGCCTATTACCCTTTTCCGGTTTGGCATTTTCACTTTTTTTTTTTTGGAGACAGGGTCTCACTCTGTCACCTAGGCTGGAGTGCGGTGGTGCGATCACAATTCACTGCAGCCTTGATGCTCTGGGCTCAGGCGATCCTACTGTCTCAGCCTTCTGAGTAGCTGGGACTATAGGCATGCACAACCATACCTGACTAATTTTTGTATTTTTTATTGAGATGGGGTTTTGTTTGCCCAGGCTGGTCTTGAACTGCCGGGCTCAAGCAATCTGCCCGCCTCAGCCTCCCAAAATGCTGGAATTATAAGGTATGAGCCACCGTGTCTGGCCAGCACTATCACTTTTAAATATGTTTCTACTTCTAACTTTGCTACCTTGGTCAAACAGCATATAGAAATATTAGCTGTGTAAAAATGTAGATGGTCTTCCTAGGAGTCACACTTCATTCTCTTATATAAACAGATGCTTGCTGTTCTAATATTTCTTCTGATATGCACTTCTTTTAATAATGGAACAATCTGTAAAGGAGTCACCTTCTCTATTCTTCTTTCTAGTTACACTGTAATTCCAATTTCAGTGTTTCTAAAACATAGGCAAAATGTCATGGAAAGAACATAAGGCAAGACTACAAATTATTACTATGGCTATGAGTAGTGATATGGAGAAAACTGGCTTAACTTTTGGTAAAGTAATGGAAATGAACTTATTTCTTTCACAAAAATATGTTGTTCTTTAACCTGCCTTGACATTCTTTTTTTTCCCAGGTATTTAAATAAACTGAAAAGCTACCTTTAGAACACAGTTGCTGTTCACAAGGAGATTCCCTGGCTTAATGTCTCGATGTAAAATGCCAGCTGAATGGAGATATTTCAAACCTGAAATAACAAACAGATTTAACTGCAGATATTTAATTCCTTTTACTCAACCAATAATTTTTTAAAAACCTTGGAAGAAAACAGTAGAGGATTTAAAATTGTTCCCTAAATAACTGCATAATGAACATTATTAAAAGCTAGTCTCACCTCAAAATATCATAATTTTGCTACAGTAAAATGTCACCAAAGGTTTGCAAAGTCTAGAGATAATGTCTATAATTTCAACAATTATATAGGTTTAAATGCAGATAAGCTTCTTAGGCACTCGAGTTAAGATCATACTAATAACCTTAGATTGCTAGTCAGTGTGGCTACTGGACTGCTGTTATTGATACTCTTAACCTGCAACTCGGAGCCTTCTCCAACAAAACAGTTTCCATTAACCCACATGGAGCCTTTCCCAGGACAGGTGTTTCACTGATAAGACAAAATTCAGGAACTTGCTCACATTGTCAGTAGTATTCTTTACCACTCAGAATCAAGAGGGTAATGAACCACTTTAAAAATATTTCTGACATCTTAGAAGACCAGTGCCTTCATTCAGTACTGCTAAAGGTCCCAGCCTCAACGTTGAGTCCTTTTTGTGTGCGTTTTTCCTTTTCTTTTTTTTTTTATTTGAGACAGGGTCTTACTCTGTAACCTAGGCAGGAGTGCGGTGGTACGATCACAGCTCACTGAAACCTCAACTTTCCTGGCTCAAGCCATGCTCCCACCTCAGGCTCCTGAGAAGTGGGAACTATGGGCATGTATCACCATATCCGGCTAATGGGTTGAGTCTTTTTTGGATAAAATGTAGCAAATCACATTTTTCACAAGTACAAAAAGAGCCAATATCTTCCTCATTTTCTCCTACCACAGAATATGAACAAATCTATTGGAGGTGAACATTTTTAGTTTTTTTGAGACGGAGTCTCACTGTGTCGCTCATGCTGGAGTGCAGTGACACGATCTTGGCTCACTGCAGCCTCCATCTCCCAGGTTCACTCGATTCTCCTGCCTCAGCCTCCCAAGTAGCTGAGACTACAGGCAAGCGCCACCATGCCCGGCTAAGTTTTGTATTTGTTTAGAGTAGAGTGTAGTTTTGCCATGTTGGCCAGGCTGGTCTTGAATTTCTGACCTCAAATGATCTGCCTGCCTCAGCATCCCAAAGTGCTGTGATTACAGGCATGAATCACCATACCTGGCTTGGAGGTGAGCTTTTTAGTTTTAATATTGCTTATGTGGCCAGGCGCAGTGGCTCACGTCTGTAATCCCAGCACTTTGGGAGGCCAAGGCAGGTGGATCACGAGGTCAGAAGATCAAGACGAACCTAGCTAATACGGTGAAACCCTGTCTCTACTGAAAATACAAAAAAATTAGCTGGGCATGGTGGCAGGCATCTGTAGTCCCAGCTACTTGGGTGGCTGAGGCAGGAGAATGGTGTGAACCTGGGAGGCAAAGCTTGCAGTGAGCCGAGATCGTGCCACTGCACTCCAGCTTCGGCAACAGAGTGAGACTCTGTCTAGAAAAAAAAAGAAGCTTATGTATTTTCATCCTTTTGGCATTTATTTTTCAATCGCTATAAAGAATCTCTTCTATGAATTCTGGGGCGGGTGTGGGGGAAGTATTTTACTTACTAGGTAAGAAAGCTGTTTTAGGTTTAAGCAATTCTCTACTTGTAATGGCAAAATTCTCATGGACATACTTGATGGCCAGAAGAAGTGTCAATAATGTTGGCCCAAATCCTTTCTCAGTCAAGTACGTGCTCTTTAATGAGCCAGTCTATAGAGTTATTTAGCTGGCCCTGTTTATTGGTCTTCCCAATCTACTTTGGTTTTAAGGGTCATTCTGTTTCTCTGGAGTTGGCTTCAGGTATGCCAGCCAATACTCAGACAGGCCCACCTACTGTTGGCTTGCAGGATGGACGTCATCTATAGGGGATATAGTCACTTTTCGCCTGAGTCGTCTGATGACACATATTCCTATTCCGTTGAAAACTAAAGGCTGTTTTGTGAACTTGTGACAAACCATCCTGCTTATTCACCTAGATTAGCCCACTCAACTGCCTAATGAATTTGACAGGGCTTTCTCTTTCATTACTGAAAACAAGAAATATTTGGCAACCCTAAAAAGCTTCTTCATTAACATTAAATATAGAAATTATAAAATATGCTTTGTCAAAAGAAAAAAGTCTTCAGAGAAGAAGAAAACCTTGGAAGGTCAGATTAAAGTCTAAATGAGAAGCAAAACATTTCATTTACAGTGTGACAGCACCTTTTTCTTCATAAAGAAATCTTACCTCGCAAAATCTGATAAAGAAAAACTTTGACATGATCTGAGCTGAGTGGTTGAGGAGAGACGATAATTTTATGTAGGTCACTCTGCATCAATTCTGTGACAACATATCTTGAAGTTTTAAGTTAAGGAGAGTTCAACGAATTCAGTCCCCTACCCCCTCAAAGTGGTGACCAGATCCAAAAAATAACTTCCATTCTCAAGGCTGGAAAAGTGGGCAAAGAAAGCTTCTACACAGCATGACATAGGTGAGAATTCCAGCCCTCACAAGATAAAACACTACTAAAATCAAAAGAACCTACATGTTTAAAAGTCAGCAGAAGTAAACGACCAAATGATTTCCTTATAATCAGCATTATAAAAGACAAAACCAAAGGTAAACATTTTAAATAACAGCCAGGCCAGGAAAAGTATGACGACCAAACAGTCTTGAGTTCTACTTAGACATGTTACAGGAATGTCCTTTGAATCCAAACAAATGGGGATTGGTGATCTCATCTCAGGCCACCATGACACCAATGGAAAAGATCACGACCTATCCAAGTATCCAAGGGTCGTGGCTTGTTTCATTATAAAATATGGTATTCCTAAACACATGTAAAGTAATTAGTTAAGTCTCTCCACAATCTTAGTAATTTAGTTCTTTTATTATTTAACTTTGTATGTATTTATGAAACACCCCTCCCCACTACCACCAGTAGATTTCAAGCTTCCTATACGTTGTACTCTGTTGTATGTTTAGGGTTTTGCTCAATGGACACATGGCAGATGATGAAAGGCTGGAGCCTGGAGAGCCATGGAGATGGAATCCAAGACTCTTGTGAAGCACATGAGTGTTAGATACATTAGAGAAGCAAAAGTATGGTAAATCTTAAAATTTAAGTATTAAGTTTTCTTAAGGCAATTTCTAATTTAATGTTTTAGCAAAAACAAGTAGGAAAGGGGATAACTTGGGAACAGGGAGGAGAAATGGTAACAGCCTTTGACAAAAGCAATTGAAAACTCCCTCCTCCTCGAGACATTTTTTCCAAATTGCTTTAGTCTCCTTTTTTCTTCAACCACTGTACGCTGAAATGACCCATGGCTGCTGGTCCTCAGTCCTCTTCCCTATCCATACTCATGGATACTTGGATCCAGTCCCATGTCTTTAAATAATATCCATGCTGATGACTCCCAAATTTCTCTCTCTAGTTAATCTTCTTTCCTTAAGTGCAGACTTGTATATCAAACTGCCTATTATTTCCCCTGGATACCTAATTGACATTTCAAACTAACAAGTCCAAAACTGTCCAAATCCTTCTTAGTTGCTCGCACCACAAACCACATCAAGGAGTTATCCTTGACTCCCCCTTTCTCTTTCACCATACCTCCAATTTTCGGAAAATCCTTCAAAATTTAGCCAGAATTAACGCCACTTCTTATATCCACTGCTACTACTCTGGCCCAAGACTGCTATATTTCTAAAACACAGCAGCCAGGATAAATGTTTTTTTACTATTATATTTTTTATTTTGCCTATATACTGAAATTTACTTTATTATATAGAAAATATAATTTTTAAGGCTTTATTAGACATTCTAAGATATTTTAATCTTAGGTTTTATCATCCAGATTCTTTCCAAAGAAATATATTCTATTTCATAATGAAAGTTAATGAGAAAATGATATTTGGCATGTAGGATTCACTTATAGGACAGTTTTCAGTGACATGTTAAAATTATTCTATAAAATGATGAAGAGTTAAATAATGACATCAGGGTTACAGTTTTTAATAGTTTTTATTCAAACTATTTTTCTTAAAAAATTTTCAAACACACAAAAAATTACACAGAGATGATCCATATACACACTTACCACCTAGAATCTACACTGCATATTTTGCTATATTTGCTTTGTCACACATCTATCTATTGCTCTTTCCATCCATCAATTCATCCAAAACTGGATGCATTTCACAGAATGATCTTGTAGGATGAAGGCCAAATTATGTCACTTTTCTGCAAAAGCTTTCCATTTCATTTAAGAGCAAAAGCCAGTCCTTAAAATGGTCTCACAGGCCATAAATCATTTGGCCTTCTTACTTCTCTGACCTCTTCTATTGTTTTCTTCCTGGATATTCTCTGAACATGCTAGACACACTCCAACCTTAGGCCTTAGCTATTCCCTCTTCATGGACTGTACTTCCTGACATCTATTTGGTTAACTCTTTCACGTCCTTTGTGGTTTTGCTCCAATTTTATCTTTCATATGAGGCCTACATCAACCACTCTGACACTACACTATAGTCAGGCGTCATATAATGATGTTTGGTTGATGATGGACCACATGTATAAAGGTGGCAACGGTGCTGAAAATTCCTATTGTATTGCCTAGGGGTGTCTTGGTGACTAACCCTGTGCAGGCTTAGGCTAATGTATATGTTTGTGTCTTATTTTAAAAAGTGAAAAAGCAACTCAGACCTCAACTCTACAAAAAATTCAGCCAGGTGTGGTGGCTTGCGCCTGTAGTTCCAGCAGTTACTAAGGACATTGATGTGGAAGGATTACCTGACCCTGGGAGGTCAAGGTTGTGGTAAGCCATGACTGCACCACTGCAATTCAGCCTAGGAAACAGAGTGAGAAAAATAAATAAATAAAAAGAAAAAAATATTTTTATATAGCTGTACAATGTCCCTGTGTTTTAAGCTAAGTGTTAATACAAAAGAGTAAAATATTTAACAAAATTTAAAAGTTTAGAAAGTAAAAAAAGTTACAGTAAGCTAGGGTTAATTTATATTAAAGAAACATTAAAAAAAGAAACTTAGGAGGTGGAGGAGGAAAAAAATAAACTTAGTGTAGCTTAAGAGCACAGAGTTTATAAAGTCTATAGTAATGCACAGTAATGTTTTAGGCTTTCAGATTCACTAACCACTCACTGACACACCCAGAGCAATTTCCAGTCCTGCAAGCTCCATTCTTGTTAAGTGCCTTATACAGGCGTACCATTTTTATCTTTTATATCATATTTTTACTATACCTTTTCTATGTTCAGATACGTTTAGATATATAAATACTTATTATTGTGTTAAAACTGCCTACAGTATTCAGTACGGTAACATGTTGTACACTTGTACAGGTTTGTAGCCTAGGAGCAATAGGTTATACCATACAGCTTAGATGTGTAATAGGCTAGACCATCTGGGTTTGTGTAACAACCTGTACTCCCTGTCTATTTGCTATCCCCTTGCACAGCTTTACTTTTTCTTCTTCCCTTAGTAGTTATTATCCTATAATTTCCTTATGTTTATTCTGTCTGTATTGCCAAGCCTGCACCATAAAGGCAAGGGTTTTTGTCTGTTTTGTTCAAAAATCTATCCCAAACTCTTAGAATAGTGTCTGCACATAGTAGGTCCCTATAAATATTTGATGAATTAATGTATATTGAGTACCTGCTAGGTACTAGGTACTCTACTAAGTATTTTAAATATATAATCTCACCTAATTTTCACAGTTACTCTACAAGGTATGTAGTGGTACCCTAAATTTAGATAAAGAAACTGACATTAACAGAAGACAATCTGCCTACAGTTACATAGTAGTGAAGCTTTTAGATCTGATCATGTCTAAAATTGCTTCAATGGTTCTATGCAATTTCGGATTTATCTTCTTTTCTTATTCTTTTTTTAAAGTAACATTTTTAAAAATTCTAATAAAGTAGGCCAGGTGGGTGGCTCATGCCTGTAACCCCAGCACTTTGGCAAGCCCAGGAGGGTGGACTGCTTGAGCCCAGGAGCTCGAGACCAGCCTGGGCAACATGGAGAAATCCCATCTCTATAAAAAATTTAAGAAATAGGTCAGGTGCGGTGGCTCACGCCTGTAATCCCAGCACTTTGGGAGGCTGAGGCAAGTGGATCACTTGAGGTCAGGAGTTTGAGACCAGCCTGGCCAACATGGTGAAACCCTGTCTCTACTAAAAATACAAAAACTAGCTTGATATGGTGGTGGGTACCTATAGTCCCAGTTACTTGGAGGCTGAGGCAGGAGAACCACTTTAACACAGGAGGCAGAGGTTGCAGTGAGCTGAGATCGTGCACCTGCACTCCAGCCTGGATGACAGAGCAAGACTTTGTCTTAAAAAAAAAATTTTTTTTAAGAAATAGATGAGCGTTGTGGCTGGTGCCTGTAGTCCCAGCTACTCAGGAGGCTGAGGTGGGAGGATCACTTGAGCCCGGGAGGCAGGGGTTGCAGTGAGCCCTGATCTTGCCACTGCACTCCAGCCTGGGTAACAGAGTGAGACCCTGTCTCAAAAACAAACAAAACCCCCCACAACTATCACAAAATATACTAAATGTTCATTGCGTTCTTTATAGAATAATTTCAACTAATAAATGCAGAAACAATTATAGAATTAGAAAAAAAATCACAGTTTTGCAATCTCTGGAGCTAGGCACCATCAGTAGCTGGTAAAATCACTTGAAAAGGATGAGTGTGAGACTGACATCACTTCAATCCACCACTCAATCTTAGCATAATTTAATGTGGAACAAGAATATTATGTTTGTGATATGCACACCACTGTCTAGAAGTATTCATGCCCCAAAAAACTTAATTTGAATGTAATCAATCATCTAGCTCTAATGACCAGTTAACTAGAAATATGTGGAATTAAAAAACAAGACATTAAGAAGAAGCAATCTGCTAAACACACAATGTGGACCACTCTTCAGGAAAAAATTATCTAACAAATCAATGACCATCCCCCTCCCACTGCCACAAAAAAAAATGTGTGTTATGGGGTGAAGGGCAGGCAGAAATGTTTGGGATAAGAGACTCAAGAGACATAATAACCACACGTACATGTGAACTTTGTTTAGATCCTTATTCAAAAAGTGACTCTTGAGGCAATCAGAGAACAGATATTAAGGAATTAGCTAATTTTATTAGGTGTGATAATGGCATAATGGTTGTTTTCAGATACTTATCTGTTAGAAATTCACATTTAAGTATTTATAGGTGGGATAATGTGATGTTTGGTTATCTACTTTAAAATACTCCAGCCCTCCTTTTCCTTCCCCTCAATAAAAAGGAATAGAGGAAATGAGATTGGCAAAATGATTAAATATTGTTAAAGCTGAGCATGAGGTACATAAGTTATATACTTACATACTACTACCTCTTATATTTTTGTATATATTTTTGCATATTTTGTATATATTTTTATATATTTTGAAAATTTCCAGAATAGTTTTCTTAAACTTCATTGTAGAAAATATAAAATATATTAAAAAAGCAAGAATATTAAAAATATCCAGCATTCTACCTCTTTGGGTGAACGATAACATTTTGATGAAAATAATGTGCATGAGTACATGCATGTATATTTAAAATAAAACTGGTATTATATACTTTTTTAAATATTTTAAGTTCTAGGGTACATGTGCACAATGTGCA
Source organism: Colobus angolensis palliatus (assembly GCF_000951035.1). Classification (NCBI taxonomy): domain Eukaryota; kingdom Metazoa; phylum Chordata; class Mammalia; order Primates; family Cercopithecidae; genus Colobus; species Colobus angolensis. The sequence goes on along the minus strand of NW_012115077.1, from coordinate 370,534 downwards.
GGTTACATATACAAGAGCCATGTTGGTTTGCTGCACCTATCAAATCGTCATTTACACTAGGTATTTCTTCTAATGCTATCCCACCCCCAGCCCCCCACCCCCTGACAGGCCCTGGTGTGTGATGTTCCCTGCCCTGTGTCCAAGTGTTCTCATTGTTCAATTCCCACCTATGAGTGAGAATATGCTGTGTTTGGTTTTCTGTCCTTGTGATAGTTTGCTGAGAATGATGGTTTCCAGTTTCATCCATGTCCCTGCAAAGGACATAAACTCATTCTTTTTTATGGCTGCATAGTATTCCGTGGTGTATATGTGCCACATTTTCTTAACCCAGTCTATCATTGATGGACATTTGGGTTGGTTCCAAATCTTTTGCTATTGTGAATAGTGCCACAATAAACATATGTGTGCATGTGCCTTTATAGCAGCATGATTTATAATCCTTTGGGTATATAACCAGTAATGGGATCGCTGGGTCAAATGGTATTTCTAGTACTAGATCCTTGAGGAATCGCCACACTGTCTTCCATAATGGTTGAACTAATTTATACTCCCATTAACAGTGTAAAAGTTTTCCTATTTCTCCACATCCTCTCCAGCATTTGTTGTTTCCTGACTTTTTAACTTTTCTGTTGCCTGTTCTTTTAATAAAATGTAAGGATCTAAACACAAAACAAGCAAAGGAATCCCTTGCTTATCGCATTCAATGGTCTAATAATGCAGAATTTTAATGACTGCATAGTGTTCTAACGTGTGGATATATTATAATTCATTTAACCAAGTGATCATTGTTAAAAAGCTATTTCTAATTTTACTTTTTGAGATGGAGTCTTGCTCTGTCACCCAGGCTGGAGTGGAGTGCCGTGATCTCAGCTCAGAATTCTGCAGCCTCCATTTCCCAGGTTCAAGCGATCCTCGTGCCTCAGCCTCCCGAGTAGCTAGCATTAGAAGCGCACACCACTGTGCCCAACTAATTTTTTTATTTTTAGTAGAGATGGGGTTTTGCCAGGCTGGTTTTTAACTCCTGACCTCAAGTGATCTGCCCACCTCAGTATCCCCAAGTGCTGGGATTACAGGTGTGAGCCACTGAGACTGGGCTATTTTTAACTATTTTAAATAACCTTGAGATAAACATCGTATACATAGAATTTTATGTGGATCTGAGGATATTATATATCCTTTTTTTCTTTTCTTTTCTTTTTTTTTGAGACGGAGTCTCTCTCTGTCGCCCAGGCTGGAGTGCAGTGGCGCGATCTCGGCTCACTACAAGCTCCACCTCCTGGGTTTACGCCATTTTCCTGCCTCAGCCTCCCGAGTAGCTGGGACTACAGGCGCCCGCCATCTCGCCCGGCTAGTTTTTTGTATTTTTAGTAGAGACGGGGTTTCACTGTGTAGACCAGGATGGTCTCGATCTCCTGACCTCGTGATCCACCCATCTCGGCCTCCCAAAGTGCTGGGATTACAGGCTTGAGCCACTGCGCCCGGCCTATATATACTTTAAAAAAGTTTTAAAATACTGTAAACTCCATGATATTATATATATTCTTTTATATCATTTTACATGCTTAAATAGTACTCCATTTTACGTAATATGTCAGGAGTTAAGTCATTTCCTGCCACTGGATGTTTACAATATTATTGTTTCACTATTATGTAGCTCTGTGGGAGTGCTTAGAGCTTTAAGGTATTATTTCATGAGGAACCCTCAGTTATATATAGATCCTCCTTCCTGGGTCAAGCATTTATTCAGGAGAGTTCTCCAATCTTCCTTCTGAGGATGAATAGGTCAGGCTGCCAGAATTCTATGTTAGTGGGTGTCCAGGGAATAAACTTTTAGTCTCCAGCAGAGTGGGGGAAGAAGATCTGAGCATCTTACTACTTCTAAAACAGTCTTGCAACCAATCCGATGTTTAGGCCCACCTGTACTCCCACTTTCTGAGATAATTGATGCCTCTAATTCCTGAGACTTTCTGACATTCTGTAGCAAATCAACCTGTTTCTGGGTTCTCATTACTGCCACCTTAGATTTCTGCCTTTTCTAGTCTGAATTTGTAACCCTTTAGTGAAATTTAAGGGGACTACAGGAAGGAATGGTAGTAAAGATTTATGTTCTATCCACTGTGTTTTAAGGTTGAAAACTCTTTACATGTTTATTGGCCATGCATATGTGTGACCATGAAAGACAGAAAAAAAAAAAAAAAAAAAGCAAGAGTGAGAGCAAACTGTTCCTGTCCTTTGCTCAATTTTCTACAGGGATGATAATTTTTTTGTAATACTGCTTCTCATATTAAGGATATTAACCCGCTAGTATGTACTGAAAATTTCTTTTCCACTAGGAAGTCACAGGATGGTGATATCAAAAAACTGCTGCTTGCACCTTTAAGTCTTAATCAGAAGTCCCAATACTCTTGAGTTGCACTGGTTCTAGAATTCTCAAGGGAGAGGAAACAAAGGACCATTACACAGAAAAAACCCAAACAACAAAACAAAAACAAAAATTTCACAATTGCCATCCCTGTATTAAGTGTTTTGTTATGTTCTGAGTATCTGTGTCTTCCCCAAAAATCATAGGTTGAAATGCTAACCCCCAAGAAGATGTGATTAAGAGGTGGGACCTTTGGGAGGTGATTACGTCATGAGGGCAGAGCCTCTCTATAAAAAGAGGCCTAATGGAGTTTGTTAGTCCTTTCCACAATGTTAGGTTATAGTTAAAGACTGTCAACTAGGAAATGGGCCCTCAGCAGACACCAAATCTGCCAGTACTGTGATTTTGGACTTCCCAGCCTCCAGAACTGTCAGAAATAAATTAGTGTTGTTTATAAACCACTCAGTTTATGGCATTTTGTTATAGCAGAATGGATGGACTAAGACAATTATCAACTTGAGCTTTTGTTTTTTTTTTTTTTTGAGGTGGAATTTCACTCTTGGTGCCCAGGCTGTAGTGCGATGGCACGATCTCGGCTCACCACAACCTCCACCTCCCAGGTTCAAGCTATTCTCCTGCCTCAGCCTCCTGAGTAGCTGGGACTACAGGCATGTGCCACCATGCCCGGCTAATCTTTATATTTTTAGTAGAGATAGGGTTTCTCCATGTTGGTCAGGCTGGTATTGAACTCCCGACCCCAGGTGATCTGCCTGCCTTGGCCTCTCAAAGTGCTGGGATTACAGGTGTGAGCCACTGGGTCTGGCCGAAACTTGAGCTCTTATACAGGAAAATAATAATAATAATAATCCTGAAGTACCAATAACCAGGCATGGTGGCTCATGCCTATAATCCCAACATTTTGGGAGGTCAAGGCAGAAGGATTACTTAAGCTCAGCAGTTCAAGACCTGCCTGGGCATCTTAACGACACCCTGTCTCTACAAAAAAAATAAAGTTAGCTGGGCATGGTGGCATGCATCTATAGTCCTGGCTACTAGGGAGGCTGAGGTGGGAGGATCACTTGAGCCTAGGAGGTCGACGCTGCGGTGAGCCATGATTGCACCACTGCACTCCCACTGGGTGACAGAGTGAGTCCCTATCTCAAAAAAAAAAGTACAAAGCATTTATGTGTATGGGATGTCAGTCAGATCTGCTGAGTTTATTGACTTTTTTTTTTTTTTTGCTTTTGCCAGGATTGAAGAGTTCTTCCATGGATGTGAAGAACAGATTATATTCTATTCTACTTCACATATCTTCAAAATTGGCAGCCAAGTTGTGATGCCAGAATCCTTACTGTTAGTAGTGACAGTTGGTAAGCTCGCAAGCAGCAGAGAGAAAACATCTTAATTTTTAAGTTTATCAGGTTGAAATCATAGTGCTGGCACTTCGAAAATCTTGCTTTGACTTATAAATTTATAAATGAAACAAACTGATACAAAAGCCAAAAACAGAGGATAAGCATGAAATAATGTCATGTGCTTTCTTCTAACAGTGACTACATTTTCAAAGAAAGGAGAAAATGGAAAACTGACTGGAGGGAGTACTGCTCTAAGCAGATATTTTGTAACTAAGTACTTATTTCAGAAAAAGAAATCTGACATTTCATCTAGCATTATGAAACCTATCAGGTCAGGGTGTTGCTTACCCTATACCTGCTGGATTTGAATGGACAAACTGAACTATTTTTGACCAACAATAACACTTTCATATGATTCAACACAGAGCAAAGTATTAACAGATATCAAAAAACTGAAAAGGTATTCAAAATGAATATAGAGCATGATTTCAAATGGTAAGTCAATTCCCTCATACTAAGACCACATACACACGTGCATAATTTCTCACAAAATATAAACTAGCAGCCCTTCTGCAAAGCACAAATGACTACATCACTGTGTCACTATCTTCAGGATCCATGAACTTCAAAAACCTTTCATTCAACCTTCTATTATCTATTATAATATTTAAAAAAGCAGAGTTTAAAATAATGCTACTTTTATATCTCTGCTTCTTGAGAAGATGACAGGTTGGGTTAAAAAAGAATAGGGGCAGGTTAATTAACTTTAATTAACTGGAAAGTTCAGGGCAAAATACATAGAGCTCCTGTCTACCTCTACCATTTCCCACTTACCCTTGTGCAGAAAAGCTTTCCCTGTCTTTAGTGTCTTTTAAACATAAAAGACTGGAAAATTTTAAATATAGGATTTTTATAAACTGATTAAAACAGCCACTTTGCAGAGAATACGTTTTGTCAAGCTTTAGTTTAGCAAAGTAAATTCTTAGGGGAAATACATTTTTTCACTCCATGAATAATGCAGTGTTTTTCTTTATAGAAAACAATGTAACAACCAGGTCAACATTTTAAAATTTTCTTTGGAAAATAATTCCTGAATTTGAAGCTTTAACAATATAGCTTCAAAAATTCAGAAGCAATACACACCACCTTATGATACGGTTTTTGCTTTGCTCTAGCAGAAATCCTCTGAAGTCTCAATCCCCAGCATAATGTCTCCCAGATGTCTCAACTAGTTGCCATGCCAACTAAAGCAGCTTAAATTAAATGAGGTCCTGAAAAGGCACCTGCATCACTCCAGGTCTGTTGCACATTAAATAAAGCTCTCTTGACAGGGATTCAGAGGTGCCATTAACTTGAACAGCATCTATCTGATTATTGTTTCTGAGAAATTTAACGAGGGTCTCCAAACAAGAGTGAAAACAGGGTGCTCCTTCCCTCTCCCGGTCTTTCTAAATGGGACAGCCACTCCAACAGCTGGTGCACCCACTGGGTCAATGAACTTGCTATGGCCCTTTAAGTTACCATTGGATGAAGATAAACTATAGGACCAAAGTTAAGGCTTTCAGAAGAATATGAGCAGATTAACCACCTCTCCTATTTAAACGTGCCATTAAAAATATGATTGTTAAAAACACACTGTGCATGGTATGTCAACCTCAAAGTGATTTGAACAGCCCTACTATAAAACAAATTGCTGCTGATTGCAGCAATTAGTTAAGTAGCTCCATGAAATATGGATTCCAAATGTACTGATTTGCTTCAAAAAAAAACCTGAATGATGCAAATGTTTTGGTGGGGGTGGGGGAGGAGGGTAGCTCTGATGTCTCAGGCACCCAAGAGAAATAACAATGTCTCTGTATTGTTTTAAAGAGTTAATTTTTAAAAATAGTATTTCGAGCTTTTTTACTGCTTTCTCATGTTAGTCACTGGAGAACATCACTTAAAAGAAACACAAACTTGGGCTAGAGAGGTTAGATTCTTTACCCAAGGTCACATTCCCAGTCAGTAAAAAGCCAAGACTAGCTCAGGTTTCCTGACTCCTCATCTAGTGCTCTCTCCACTCCCACCAAGCTGTACCCATGGAAACTTGCCTTTACAGGTCTGTTATTCCAAGTTCTTAACCAAATATCACCACCATATGCAGGTTTCTATGAAACAAAAAACAGTTGAATTATTCTTAATTATGGGCTATAAGGAGAAGAAAAGGAGAAAGGATTGGTTAATGTTTGTTTGAAGCTACTATGTGCCACTTCATATGTGATCTCATTTAATCTTCATAACACCTACTTTATAGCCGCTGTATTTCTATTTAAGAAATAAGCACACTGAGGCTGGGAGAGGTTAAGCTGCTCTACACAGTTTGCATTTAAATCTAGACTGTAATGATTCTGAAGTCTGACCCTTTCCATGAAGTTATATTACCTCTATTTGTTTACTATTAAAAGAGAAAATGAAATACATGAGACTGCCATTACTTAAATGTTGCAAAAACCAGGCTTCAAGCAAAATCAGAAAATCAATATTGTATTACATAATGTGGTATTCCTTTCCTTGCCATGTTTTTTCCAAATAAGAAGTCACCGTCTTCATTCTTCAACAAATTTTGAATAGCAGCATGTACAAGATGCCAATCTAGGTACTAGAAATGCAGAGGTGTACAAGACAGCCCACTGCTTTCACTGAGAAACTCAACAGCCTAACAAGGGAGACACATAATTAAACAAGCAACTGCAATTCACTCAAAGATTACAACACTGTTACGGCTATTCATCTCATAAAGCTCCTTAGGTTCTGCTTTCGAATTGAATAAGCCAGACTTGCCATCATAGAGCCACCAGGAATAAAAGCAACAAAGTTGCACAACAAAGATATATTCTTCTAAAGAGATAAATCTCTAAATTAGAATTACTAATTTCCAATAACTAAAGAGATTTCAACAAGTGAGAAACCATCAAAAAAAAGCTTTCTTCAGCACCTACAAATTACTGAATCAGATGTGCAAACTAGTTGGCGATTTATCTATACTGTATAAAAAACATATACACTCATATTTGGTTTCCTAAAATGGTTCATCCTTAACAAATTTATTTAAGCCAGGCACAGTGGCTCATACCTATAAACCCGGCATTTTGGGAGACCGAGGCAGGAAGATCGCTTATAGTCAGAAGTTCGAGACCAGCCTGGGCAACATAAAGAGATCCTGTCTCTACAAAAAATTTTAAAAATTAGCTGGCTGTGGTGGTGTGCACCTGTATTCCCAGCTACTTGTGCCTAAGGTGAAAGGATTTTAAGTTTAAGCCCAGGAGTTCGAGGCTGCAGTGAGCCCTGTTTGCCACTGCACTCCAGCCTTGGTGACAGAGCAAGATCCTGTCTCAAAAAAAAAAAAGTTTTTTAAAAACAACATGAAAAGTAATAAAAATAAAATGAACATTTACTGAGTGCTCACTATTTGCAAGACACTTCTTTAAGTACTTTACATGAACTATTTCATGAATCCCCACAACACAAGTAGCAGGTTATGCTAAAAAACTAATTTTTCTCTTTTTGAGGTTTAGTCTTTCCTTTCGGAAGAAACTGAATCCAAAGACACCTGAAGTAACTGCTCAATCCACCCAAGTACTTTTATGCATTTCTTCCAGCACCTGAATTTTAGTTTTAGTTCTGTTACTGGCAGAACACAACCACAAATAAGAAATAATCCCACATTTGCAGAGGATTTATCTGTTTGCTGAAAAGTATTTTTGAGCTTACCATGCCACTTTTAACATAGGTCACCTCATTTAATCCTTATAACAACATGTGGCTATTTCCACATAACAAGTCTAAACTGCTAGTGAAGAAATGTCTGACAAATAATGATACCCTTTTGACCAATGACTTAAAAATAAAAAGGATAAAAAAATCAAGAGGCAAATTTTGCTACCTCATTCTCTTTGTCTCAGTGTCTTTTTCCAGCTCCTGAGTATTTACTTCCTTCAAGTCTTTTACCTCTTACCCTTCTTTTGTCAAATTATAAAAATAATCTTGACAATACAAGAAACATTTTCCCTGCACTTATGAATCATATATGCTTAAATAGCTTCATATCCTCTCATATTTTTTAAGTGCATGAGAACTAAAAAGTTAGTGTATACATATGTACAAATGTTTATATGCATGTGTACAAAAGAAAAGGAACTCCTGGCTACTTCCGTGTGTGTGTGTGTGGGGGGTACAGGGCTTGGACTAGTAGCCCTTTACAGATTTGTTTTTAAAGTCTAAATTAGAGATTGCTGGAAATATAGGACAGGCCTTTGATGGTAGATAAAAGTTAAAAATGTAAGTTTGGGAATAATTAGATACAGTAAAAAATAACAATTTCTACTTTCTACTAAATGAAATATGCCACACTGAGGTATTTATTTGCATTTGGTTACAATCTTCTTTTTATTCGCATAAAAGTTTATCTTAAAATTTTTTTTCCATTTCCTTCCTTTTATTAAAAAACTTGGATATTAAAATTATGGAAGCTTGTCACCATTAATGGGTTGCAAATTCAACCTTAAAAACATGACATTCTTTAGAATAATGCAACCAGTGTCAGCAGCTGAACTGTTAGTGGACAGTGCCCAAATATAATAAGCAGCACATCCTGCTAGATTTCCACAGAGTTTGCTGAGAAGAAAACGTTTTCATGGAGGACAGAATTTGAGGCAAGAAAAAGCAAGAAATGAGACATCTTCTGAAGATCAAGGACATTAGGTGGGAACATATTAGAGATATCAAAAAGGGAGAGAACAGAGAGGGGTGCTTAGAATTAAAAATAGGCCTGTACAATTTTCTCTGATGCAAAAAAGATTATGGGCAAGAAGACCAGGAAACTAATCTACAGCCTGGCAGCCATCTACACCTTAATGACAAGCCTCTCCTGACCTCTTGCTCCAATTAAAGCAGATCTGTACCAAGATCAATATTTGTTTAACCCACCTCTATGATGCTGCATCTATTTTAGGAAGTAATTTAAGAATGCATGATAATCAGCCTCATACCAGAAATACTGACTACCCCAACTGTCAAAGGTAATTCTTCAGAAAAAGCTACACAGTCACCACAGAAACAAATGCTGACATCAAATTCTGACCTTCAATTACAAATAAGATGATTGAGTACTTTTCTGTTTTTAGGAAGTCATGATTACTCAGGCAGTCTTAGAGCCTGCAGGACTGGTGCCAACAGCATCTTTGTTTAACCATCATCATTAGCATCAATAAACACTGACTGGGTACTAAGTGGGTGTAGAGAACATGTTAACTCAATGACAAGACAGAGAAAAAAGATGGATGAACGCAAGGCAATAGCCAAGAGGTTGGAAAAAGACTGTGATGGAGAGGGCAAGAAGGCGCAAAAATATTTTAATGTAAATGAACAAAGAAGTCTGACTGAAAAACAGCTTAAATTTACTGAAATTTTCTGTGTTAGGCATCCAGCTTTAAATTTATTTTGCCTCATCTACTCCTAATTACTGTAAGAAGTAAGTCCCATTATGGGTTCCCATTATATAGACGAGCAAAGAGGTTTAGAGAGGTAAAGAAATGAATCAAAGGTCTTAGCTAGCATGCAGTGGACATGGCACTAGATCACAGCCCTTGTTCTTGTACTCTGTCCTTCAAAAGATAAAGTAAACTTCAAAAATAGAAAACTAAAGAAAGAGGTAACAAAACAATTCTACTTTGTGAGAGGGAGAAGGCCTGGAAATTGATTTAAAATGAGGAGTTAACAGGTTCAGCAGTGGGAGGCGGTATGTTTGTTGTCGGCTTTGGAATCAAAATGACCAAGGTTAGAATCTTGACTCTGCCACTTAGTAGCCTGATAACATTAGGCAAGTCAAATAACTTCTCTGAGTCTGTTTCTGCATTTATAAAACAGGTACAGGGACACCTACCACACAGAGTTACTGCTAGGATTTAGAATCACATATAAATGCCTGGCACACAGAAAATGAATTAGGTGGTAGCTGCTGTCATCATCATCATCATCACTATATGAGGGAGGAGGGGAGATGAGCTTTTTTTAAACATCAATACATGCTAGGTGGTATGCCAAATGTTCTACATACGTTAATTCATTTATTCCTTAAAAATAGCTCTGTAAGAATATTATCTCCATTACCATTGACGAAACTGAGGCTTAGGGAGGAGTATCAAATAACTTTTTGAAAGTCAAAAAGCTAGTAAGTGGAGAAAAAAAAAATGATTTGAACTCAGGGCTGCCTAATATCAAAGTCCACAGGCTTTTTCAAAATGTATGATTGTGCCTCTATTTCTTTCCAACATTCTCTCCAGGGAAAAAAACAAAAGAATATAAGGAACAAAGAAATTGGTGACCACTCAAAAAAGCTCCTTTTGGTCTGGTACAGTGGCTCATGCCTGTAATCCCAGCACTTTGGAAGGCTGAGATGGGCGTATCACCTGAGATCAGGAGTTCAAGACCAGCCTGGCCAACACGGTGAAACCCTGTCTCTACTAAAAAATACAAAAATTAGCCAGGTGTGGTTGTGGGCACCTGTAATCCCAGTTACTCAGGAGGCTGAGGCAAGAGAATCCCTTGAACCCTGGAGGCGGAGGCTGCAGCGAGCCGAGATCATGCTACTGAACTCCAGCCTGGGGTGACAGAGTGAGACTCTGTCTTTAAAAAAAAAAAAGCTCCTTTAAGTCACTGTGATCTCAAAAGGAAAGACTAGGTAATCTCAAAAGTATATCACCATCAAAGAAGGAGAAAAACTTTATTCACTTTTTATTAATGTGGTCTCATGCAGGGTTTTTGGCATCAAAAACATGTCCATGACAGACACATTCCTTTAGAGTTTACTCATTCATTCATATAAGGACAAAAAGCCCTTTCTTAGACCAAGAAAGGTTTCCTACAGGACATATTTTTGACAGATGGGAACTTGAGGGAACAATTAAAAGTACTAGTTTCTGTGAGACCTCTGAGAACCTTCACACAGGGTAACTCCTGGTTTTGGTAAAGGGTTAATAACCTGAAGGGTTTCTTAGTCTTGAGCTCAGGGTGATAAATATTACCTATCAGATTAATATTCTTCATATTTAACGCTAATTACAGAAAAATATTAATATCCTGTAACTGATTAAAGTCCCCATATCCCCCCAAAACAAAAGCACACATTAAAAACCCCAAAACTTTGCTTACTCATGCAAATCATATTTTCTTTAGGAAAAAAAACACCACTTCAGCCTGATCCTATTTTCTACCATCTGGTTCTCCTGCCACCTCTAAGTGAGGTAAACTATCAATTAAATATATAATTTTTAAAACCACTGCCAAAGATACAATTCAATATTTTTGATTAATACTTAATAATGACAGGCACAGAATATGTAGAGAGCAAAATAATATCAGCAGTACATAAATAAACTGTACACTGGCTAAAATTCAGATTTGTGCTAGTGTGCTATAAGTCTATTAAGTTTCCTGAGGTACTGCTCTCAAATAAATTCAGCTGATAGCAGGAGACTCAGCTGGTCTATGAAGTGCCTAAAAGGCCCACTGATTCTCCATATCCTCCAATTATGGCAAGTCTGATATATTTAGTGGCTTCTGAAACCTCTAGGTCTCCACGAAACACATGCCTCCTGGTGTCTAGCAACCTTAAAAAATAAAGTCAACACAGTGGGACGTGACAAAAAGACGGAATAAATACAGTCCCATGAGCCTCGCTAAACTCTCACACCTGAATTAAATATGTCAAGAGGCTAATAATCAGAAGGTTAACCAGAAGGTTAAGCAGTTCAGGAGAATGATAATGGGGTTATGAGGCTTTTCAGAAGCTCAAATTAAGTGTGGCTTTGTTGTTATTCAATATTACTGTCTAACAGTTGGGAGCACTGACAGCATTTCATTCCCACCAGCTGGGAAGTTTTAGAGCTATATTTATTTTTTAATGGAGAGGTGAAAAGACTAGATTCAAGCTTTAGTTTTTTTTTTTTTTTTGGCTTAACTTGGAACGCAGGTGTTTCAAAGAGCTAGTGTGAATAAGTTGCTCCAACTATAGTGACTCTCTTCAAAGCAGAGAGGAAAAAAAATCCAGCTGTTGAGTTTGAACTTTAAACAATTCTTTAAAACAATTTCAGGATCTGCTATACACTAAAGCCTAAGTAATCGTTATGCAGACAGGAAGGCCTTTTAAATGAACTAAAAGAGGTGATGTGACTTTCACTACAGGGCATCGTAAGGGGAGCGGTCCTTGGGATCTCAGGCTGAAAGAGAAAATTACGTCGTGTATGGATGGAGGTCAATTTTCCATCTTCCCATGTTCAGGCCTGCCAACATACTATGACTTACATTTTTCATACCTTTCAGAAAAAAAGAGGAAAAATAAAGCTGATTCATTACACAGCATTTAGAGAGTCAATAAGAACTGGGAGAATTTACAAAGTATTAAAAATAAGTGCTTACTAATGACAAGGTGTTGTGTAAATATGTCATAATAAAGCACTGCTGAATAAACACTTGATAACAGACAGCTAACCATTGTGGACAGTTCAAGTTGTGCTTATCAAGTTGTGATACTGTCTTACGTAAAAAAACTATCAGGTCAAAAGCTTTTGCCATCTAGAGTTCAGAAGGACAGTGGGCTGGCTTCCCTGCTCAACTGAAGTCTGAGAACATATTTAATGTTCCAAGTGCAATGAGCTACTGATGTTGTATGACGTTCTAATGATGTGTTAAAAACTTTCAGATAGCAAAATAAAGATATTTACTTGGTTTATCTGAGTTGGGAAAAGAAAATGGGAACATATTGTATCAAATTATTTCCTACAGAATGAATATGGACAGAAAGCTTTGAAAACCCTACTTTAATTCCTAAACTCTCTACTGATTTCAGATAATGGAAACTTAATCATTCTTTCTTCATTTAATATGGACAGAAACTAATGCTAAGCCCGATTACAAAAAAAGAAATCTTACAATATTAAATATTTATCAAGTAGGTCCCATATGGGTCAAAGGTTCTACAATCCTTTTTTAAAACTTTTCATCTTCGGCTGGGCACAGTGGCTCACGCCTGTAATCCCAGCACTTTGGGAGGCCGAGGCAGGTGGATCATGAGGTCAGGAGATCGAGATTATCCTGGCCAAAATGGTGAAACCCTGTCTCTATTAAAAATACAAAAATTAGCCAGGCATGGTAGCACGTGCCTGTAGTCCCAGTTACTCAGGAGGCTGAGGCAGGAGAATCACTTCAACCCGGGAGATGGAGCTTGCAGTGAGATGAGATCACGCCACTGTACTTCAGCGTGGGCGACAGAGTGAGACTCCATCTCAAAAAAAAAAAAAAAAAAAGTTTTCATCTTCAATGTGCTATATATTGGAACAAATATGAGTCAGGTGACTTTCCAAAAGACACAGTAAATTTGGTTTAATAAACTGTAGTACATAGATGCCCAAGCCTGGACCCCTCAAGCCATAAATTCTCTTATATGACAAGTACATGAATGACAGTTAAAATATGCTTAAGTGATAACATAGTTAAGCACTTTAAGCATTAACATGCTTAGGCAACTTAAACACAAATTCTGAAATCCTGCCATTCCTGTCTGAAAAAAGAATCTACAGCCATAAATGTGTGAGACTTAATAAAATCTCTCTGTTCACATTTTTGTTTTCTTCCAAAATCAGGTGCACAGGGGAAGGAAATTTCAACCTAGTACTCAGATATGAAACTGGCTGATCTGAAATAAAAGTGAAGGCATTGAATCGTGTGGATAATGACAATCTGGTTTACAGATATGGTTGATTTCAAACAATGCTTTCCACATGAAAGAAAAACAGCAATGTGTCACAGAGAGAATTGTGTTCTCTTGTAATAAATGGTCAGCCTTAAATCTCATCATCTTCTCTGCAACAAAAAGCACGGGAGCCTTTGCAACTAGAAAAAAATCGGTGTGCTTCAATTAGAATCACTGACCTTTTCTGAAGCATGCCTGTGCTTCTCTATAGAAATCAATGGAATAAAAGGTCATGTTGTTAAAACGTTTGAATACGACAATCTCTTTCCCAGGCAAAGGCAGATTCCTTTTCTTTGTAAAGTAACAAATTTGTTGTATAGAATGTCAAAAATTAAAACTACCTCAGTTGTAATTTAAAACTGACTAAAAAAAAAAAAATATCCAATCACCAGAAAAAAAAGAAAAAAGCGGGAAAGCTGTCATTCTGTTACAGTCTATAAGATCTGTCAGATGAGTCTTTTTCACTAAGGCTATAACCATGTGTGTAATAAAACAAGAAGAGCATTCTAGAGAAAATGATGTTATTTCGAACTTCAGGTCTCTCCTTTACAAAGTGCTCTGGAGAAGGTAAGGCAAGCTCTGTGTCTGTCAAACATAGATGGTAGAACCTGGTGATTAATCTTCCACCATCATAACCCTCCAAAGCAAATGACCATGTACACAAACCCAGAGATTAAGAGCTGAGGAACAGAAGCCAAAGTGACTGGAATGTCACTGTTTTTTGGAGTATAAAAAACTATATTTGAAAGAGGAGCCTCTATATACATTAGGAATATTTTACTGTATCAATTTCTTCATTCATGAAGAGAAAGGGCAAATTCTTCAATTATCTCTCAATGCATTCAGAAGGTAAGGGATGAACATTATCAGTCATATAACTTCATTGTCCTTCTTACTGCCAATACAATGAGTATGAACACTTTCTCCAAAAGACAATGAGCCCTCAAATGAGACCCAAGTAACCTTTCCTTAACAGGTCTGAAAAACTTACTTCCATGTCCAGACAATTTGGTGTCAAATGTCCTTCTGCCCAACAGAATTTGAGAGCATTTACTCCAGTATGATCTATTGTAAAGCTGCACAAATGTCATTAAAACCTGAGAGCAGATTGCTACCAGTGTTACAAGTCTCTAAACACACCAATCTACAGATGTTAGTCCTTACCTAGCCAGTGTTACCCATCACCAGTGTAGCTCATTTGTGGTCGTAGATTTTAAAAGACAAAGTTACTAAAAGAAACAGTTCGGAAGAACAGAGAAGATTCAAAATAAACAGAGAACAAAAATCTACAAGAAAAATTTAGAGAAAGTATATCAAAGAGTCTGTTTCTGAGTACTTTTCATGGGAGTTGAGAAGAGATGAAATAAAATGGTGGTCCATTTAAAAGGATGTCCCTCCTCTGTCCAGACAGATGATACAACATAGTATCTAATACATTTGTTCACAGTACCCACTTTCTACCTCTTACAGAATGAATATTAGATTATCCACTTAGTTATACCATCTATTAGCACTGTTTCATATTGTTATTTAATTAGAAAAGCTATGCAAAAAGGGTTACATGGACCCATGAACAGGAATTAGACATGGATTAAAATTTTGTGGAAAAATGAGAGTGTTACTAGAAATACTGAAAATATACTTATCCTACTAATATGTAATTGTTCTTATATGAATTGATGCTGGAAGGACTACTGAGCATGTTTTATTCTATGAAAATTATTAAGTTGTAGGTACGTCTTCCAAGCTCTTTTTGGGGGGTGGAGTAGGGGAGTAGAGAAGGAGTGCAGGGCATTTTTTTTTTTTATCCATAAGATAATTTGGTTAATGTCTCTATTGTAAAATTGATTACTCTGGTACTATAACTACTTGAAAACTGTCCATCATCTCTATTACACCATGAACTCCTTAAAGGTGATGGCAACAACCATATTTTGTATTACCTGCTGGTACATCTTTGCTGAAGGTAAAGTTAGAAAGGGCATAAAACAAACATTGAGCATCATGAAAAACCGTCTGGGAAGATGCCAAACATCATTCTGTTCTTCTTTCATGACAGTCACTGCCTCTCAGCTCCAACAGTCAGGTCCTTGTTATTGTGTTTTTAAAAAATTACGTTAAAATACACACAAAATTGATCATTTAATCATGTTTCAGTGTGCAATTCAGTGGTATTAAGCACATTCACAATGTTGTGCAACCATTGGCACTATTTCCAGAACCTTTCCATTATCAAATATAAACTCCTTGTTAAGTTTTTAAAGTACACTTCTGATTCTGTTATTCTTCATCACAAAAATCTTTCACTGGGGCCCAATGTCAACTGAATTAAGACCAATTTCCAGGCCGGGCGCGGTGGCTCAAGCCTGTAATCCTAGCACTTTGGGAGGCCGAGAGGGGCAGATCACGAGGTCAGGAGATCGAGACCATCCTGGCTAACACGGTGAAACCCTGTCTCTACTAAAAAATACAAAAAAAACTAGCCGGGCGATGTGGCGGGTGCCTGTAGTCCCAGCTACTCGGGAGGTTGAGGCAGGAGAATGGCATAAACCCGGGCGGCGGAGCTTGCAGTGAGCTGAGATCCAGCCACTGCACTCCAGCCTGGGCGGCAGAGTGAAACTCCGTCTCAAAAAAAAAAAGACCAATTTCCTTAGTTCAACATTCAAAATTCCCCATGACTTGGCCCCACCTAGTTTAATTTCTCATTATTTCTGCATATCAAACTCTGGTCAACTAGATGATTTACCATTCCCTAATTATGCTCCTGATAGTCTCACCATCTGGAATATCCATCCTCTTCAATGCTACCTGTCCAAATTCTTCTCATCCATCAATGCTCATCTGAAATGTCTTTTCTCCACACAATTTCCTTATGGTTTTTTTCTGCTTGAAGTAGTCTCTCCTTTTAAAGTCCCACACCACCTTACTATATTCTTTTGGCACATTCTACCACACGTTAGTTATCCCTTTACATCTCATCTCATCTCCCCCTCATTGATTATAGTATCTTCCTTGAGGGAAAGCATTAAGAGGCAGCAGGGCGTGGTGGGTTGAGAGTACTCCTGGTCCACTGGACTATACAATACGGGTTCAAATCACAGCTCTGTGACTTCTAAGTGACCTTGGACAAGTTATTTACCTCTCTGAGCTACAGTTTCTTCATCTATAAATTGGAGATATGAATAAAGTATTTAGGATAGCATCTCACATATTACATTTTTAAAATTAAAATTAAATAAATGAACAATGCATCTTTGTATTTATCCCAGAGGTTAGTACAATGTCATATATAATAGTAGTGCTAAAGGTTTGGCTGAATGAATAAGCAAGGTTAACCAGATACTGACAAAAATGGTGGTTAGGTCAGGAATTTATCTGTTCCTGGATTGTTCTATCAACCTTTCTTGGTTTTTCCTTTCTTTAAATTTCTGTTCTAGGCTTCAGAGATAAGAAGAAAGGATCAGTGATAGTGGGTAAGTGAAAGTTTTTGTTTTTGTTTTATTTATTTATTATTTATTTTTTTTTTGAGATGGAGTCTTGCTCTGTCACCCAGGCTGGAGTGCAGTGGCCGGATCTCAGCTCACTGCAACCTCCGCCTCCCAGGTTTACGCCATTCTCCTGCCTCAGCCTCCCGAGTAGCTGGGACTACAGGCGCCCGCCACCTCGCCCAGCTAATTTTTTGTATTTTTTAGTAGAGACGGGGTTTCACTGTGTTAGCCAGGATGGTCTCGATCTCCTGACCTCGTGATCCGCCTGTCTCGGCCTCCCAAAGTGCTGGGATTACAGGCTTGAGCCACCGCGCCCGGCTTGTTTTTGTTTTAAATCATCAAATGTTTTTCTAGTAATTCAGTGGGAAACTAAAATGGGGGAGAGTAAAAATGAGAACCCCCCCAGTGCTCTCAGGATACCTTGGTTCTTTTGTTTTTTTGGTGGGGAGATGGAGGCTCTCTCTGTCACCTAGGCTGGAGTGCAGTGGCACGATCACTGCAATCTTCACCTCCTGGGTTCAAGAGATTCTCCCACCTCAGCCTCCTGAGTAGCTGGGATTACTGGCACACGCCACCAAACCCGGCTAATTTTTGTATTTTTAGCAGAGACAGGGTTTTGCCATGTTGGTCAGACAGGTCTTGAGCTCCTGACCTCAGGTGATCCACCTACCTCGGCCTCCCAAAGTGCTGGGATTACAGGCATGGGCTACCATGCCTGGCCAGTTCTTTTCTATCATTATACTTTCCAACCTATATTATTGTCATTATTTATGTGACTGTATCCTCCACTAGATTATAAACCTGGACCAGAAATCATCTATTGGTTCATTTACCAAATATTTATTTTGTACCTACTTTATGTCAGGCACTGTTCTAAGTACTGGTAATGTAACAATAAAACAGACAGAATGTCCTGAATCTGGAAACATAGTTGATGCTTGTTTACAGAATAAATGAACAGGAAGTTCTTACAATATGGGAATCTTCAAAGCTCCCAGGATATAAATTTCTGGTCCTTAGTAGTACCATTATTGAAGAAAGAGTACACTTACATAAGCATATATACATTTTGTTTCCATTGTTCTTAGTTTTTCAATGACTCCTTTTTTTTTTTTTTTTTTTGAGACGGAGTCTTGCTCTGTCACCCAGGCTGGAGTGCAGTGGCTGGATCTCTGCTCACTGCAAGCTCCGCCTCCCAGGTTTACGCCATTCTCCTGCCTCAGCCTCCCGAGTAGCTGGGACTACAGGCGCCCGCCACCTCGCCCAGCTAGTTTTTTGTATTTTTTAGTAGAGACGGGGTTTCACCGTGTTAGCCAGGATGGTCTCGATCTCCTGACCTCGTGATCCGCCCGTCTCGGCCTCCCAAAGTGCTGGGATTACAGGCTTGAGCCACCGCGCCCGGCCTCAATGACTCCTAAGATTCCCTGAGGGTTATACAGCTGTTTCAAAGCACTAGAGACTCTTACTGGCTGCAATGGACACATAGGTTTCCTCAGTCTTTATGACAACAGATTCCTACTTAAAACACTGCCTGCACAGGCAAAACCTATCATACAAACAGTGACACTTCTGAGAGTGAGAACCTCACAATAATTGTGCCAGAACATCAAGTAAAATCTGAGACCGTCTCAACAAACTGTGTACGGACACTCCACTAGACTTCTCATTTCCACTGAGTTTAGAATGTAATTGCTTCTAGCATATAAGACTCACACCACCCATGTTCGTCTTCATAAAATGCTAAGTTATGCTTTAAGTCAAAAATAAGCTTTTCCCAAACCAAACCAAATTTTTATTTCCAACCCTGTAGGTAGCTAGTGCTTTCTAGGAAAGGGCCTGTAAATGTGCATTGTAGAGCATCCAGAATCCAAACTGAAGCATAATAAATTCCGTTTTCTAATCAAACAATTAGAACTGGTTTCTCTTGATTTAAATTTCAGTAGGCTCAAAGTAATTAAGTACCAAACTCTTTTCACACAGATTTCCAAATAGAAACTCAAAAGTACAAAATGAAAAATGTAATCCTTTAAAAGCTAAAACATCAGCTCAGAAAAATACATAATCTTTAAAATTATTAAATAATATATTTCCTAGATAGATTAAAAACTATGAAGACAAAAAGTTAAAAGATACAGAGGTCATGATAGAAGTTATTGCTCCTTTCACATCTGACTTGTCTGTCCCAGATCTGTTGAACCCTGTAGGCAGATTTACAAAAACTTACAGTCTAGATATTGACTTTTTTTTGTTGCTTCAAGAAGTTATCTAAAAATGCATGGTGTTTCAAAATCCACACTAAATTTTTGGGAAGCACTGATGTAATAATTTTATTAGAGTTTCAGTCTCTTTAGGAAATACATGATTAACTGCATGACACTATACACCGATACTCTTACATTTGATTATATCAAAATGCACATAGAACTCAAATTTTCTAAAATTATATTCACTATTATATTAGGTTTAAAAGCACCTGCTGGTTTAAAATGTTTGTCTATTAAAACTGGAATACGTAATATATATCCCAACTTTTCTAATCTTAGAAAAAGTATAATGATGTGGTACTTTATGTACAGTGGATAATTACTTAGGATTATTTATTTTCCCTCACAACTTAATATAAATATATTTTTGACTCGATGTACTGACCCATTCAACTAAGTATTAAAAAACTCATTAGATGTATAACAATATACTAAGAACTTGCCTAAAACAACAGAACTTCATACAGACCTCAAAATAGTTTCTTAAAAGCATAATTCCAGGATCACTTATTTAAAATTCAAAATATTACCTACTCTAAAATCTGTAGACACAATAATTCTCCAAATTAAAAAACATCTAAAACCATTTGTAATGTGTGTGCCGTATTTCGGAGATAGTACAGAGAGAGCTGCTGACATAGATAATATAGTATGCTGAATTCATATAGTAACTTGAGGTCCTATTAATCTTTAATATTTTTATGTTTTAGGTAATAGGTTTTTTATTTTTCAAGGAGAAAAAAGAGAGTAAGGAAACTGAGGAATTTTTTTTTTTTTTTTGCTTTGGCTACAACCAATTTATTTGTATCAAAAACATAGGACACATGGCCAGGCACAGTGGCTCATGCTTGTAATCCCAGCACTTTTGGAGGCCGAGGCGGGCAGATCACCTGTGGTCAGGAGTTCAAGACCAGCCTGGCCAACATGGTGAAACCTCGTCTGTACTAAAAATACAAAATTAGCCAGGCATGGTGGCATGTACCTGTAATCCCAGCTACTTGGGAGGCTGAGGCAGGAAAATCTCTTGAACCCAGGAGGTGGAGTAAGCCAAGATTGTGCCATTGCATTCCAGCCTGGGCAACAAAGAGTGAAACTCCATCTCAAAACAAAACAAAGGACACAGAAAACTTTCCCATTTAGGACACTAAAAGAATCAGCAGCGAAGGCAGAGCATATACGTAACTAAGGTATTTCTTACATTTTCATCTGATAGTTGTTCTATAATACAACTTTTCAGTATCCTGTACTCCAAGCTAAAAAGTTTTTTCCTTTTTA
Organism: Colobus angolensis palliatus; assembly: GCF_000951035.1. NCBI lineage: Eukaryota > Metazoa > Chordata > Mammalia > Primates > Cercopithecidae > Colobus > Colobus angolensis. The sequence continues at coordinate 350,003 of NW_012115077.1, read as the reverse complement.
GCTTTCCTTTTTAGCTTTTTCCTTCCTAAAAAGTCTTTATAATCCTGTGGCCGCTATAGGTATGATTCCTTTTTATGTTAAAAGGATTCAGTTTTTTCCAATCGACACCATTACTGGAAAATGCTTACCTTTTTTCTATGCATGCTTCTACATATAGCTAAGAAGTATAAGGCAGAAAACAGAAGACTACTGAAGTTTAGGTTTGAAAGATTTGATTTTTCCATCTGTAGTCAGTTAATTACTGTGAGAGTAATGTGTCAAATTTTTAACCTGAAGCTAAAAAATTAAGTGATATGATAGGATGAAATAAAGTAAAACATTTAAGTAAATGGTATACCAGAGGGTTCCATGAATATTTTATGACAAAGGCTCTTTACTTAAACATCTATGAACAATTTTGAGGAGGAAAATTTCAAAGAAACATTCTAACTGATGAAATGGATTGAAATTTGCTACCAACAGCTACTAAGCCACCTATATCGCTCATGGTTTTAAACCATAACTATGCTAACTTTCCCTCTGTTATTTGAAATAATGATGAATCAAACACCTCCTAGACTCAATTAAATTATGGCCAATAATAATAAGTGATTGAGAACTCTTATCTTACAGAAGCACATACACAGTTTTCAAACCAAGTACCAATGGTACTTTATATCCAGGTAAAAAATGGATATAATGAATTAACTAAGTGTTCAATGAAGAGAACCTAAATATATTTGGCTTTTATTCAATATATCCATATTCACCAATTAACTTACACAGAAACATTCCTTCCTCACATATGGCCTATGTGCAGTAAAGGGTTAACTCAGCAGACCTGGGCTGTCCAAACCCTGCCCATTCCAAAAGTCTTTAAGACTGGCCCCGGACTTTTGGGAAATAACCTTAGGTCACTGCAATATCCACCTGATAATAGTATCTTAGTATACCTGGGGCTTTGGCCATGCCAGATAGTTTACGTTAACAATATGATACATGGTGAATACCTGTCTTTGCCTGGACCTTGGGCTATGCTGTATTAGTTTGACCTCTGGAGGGGAAGGGAAAAAGGAGGGCTGGAGACTGAGCAGCTAAGGTCACTCACATGGGTGCTTCATGCCTGTATGACTGACCCACAGTAAAAACCCTGAACACCAAGGCTCAGGTAAACTTCCCTGGTTGGCAACACTTGCCCATGTTGTCATATATCATTGCTGGGAGAATTAAGCACTGTCCATGCAACTACATTGGGAAAGGACAAATGGAACTTCATGCCAGACTCTCTAAATTGTTTTCCTTTCTTGACTTTAGTCTGTATCTTTTTTGCTATAATAAACTGTAACCATGAGAATAACAGACCTCCTGGGCTCAGCTGATCCTTCTGCCTCAGCCTCTCGAGTGGCTGGGACTACAGGCATGTGCCACTACACCCAGCAAATTTTTTTTTTTTTTTTTTGTAGTTTTGGTAGAGACAAGGCCTTGCTATGTTGCCCAGGCTGGTCTCCAACTCCTGGGCTCAAGCGATCTGCCCACCCTGCCTCAGCCTCCCAAAGTGCTGGGATTACAAGTGTGAGCCACTGTGCCCAGCCATATTACTTTTTATTTTTATTATTATTTTTTTTCAAATATTTTCCATTCATGGATGCAGTCTCACATCTATGGAGGACTGACTAGCATTCAAGAGCTTTTGGTTTAAAAGATCAAAACATCCCAGCAGTGTTGATCAGTGACAATTCTATTACCATATAAGGTTTCCCAAATCCTTAGCCAGCTTAGTTATCTTGGGAAGCTCTTAATTGTTCCTATTTTCTCAGGAAGTTATCAAAGATAACAACCTCATATGGAATTACCTACCCTCTGTGTAAGAATGAGATTTGCATTACCTCACTGGTGAATCAGAAAAAGTATCTCACTATTACATGGGTTTCCATTCTGAGTCATAGGTCTAAAGTATTAATAAAAAAGCCTAGAGTTTGAATAAACTGCATTATCACGAGCTTACCAAAATCAATGACTTAGGATTTCCTGTCTTTTATTTAAAGCTTTACCAAGTTAAATGCGGAATGGAAACTGGTGACACTTTGCCCAGGAATGTCAGTGAGGTTAACTTATGTCTCAGTTTTTTTCACGCATAGTCCCAGGAGCTATTACCATGCATTATTTTATTGTTACCATGGAGCTATCACCAGGCATTATTTTATCATTATTTTATAGTTCATTATTATTCACAATGTCTAACATACTATTTTTAAACATTAACAGTAGTAACAGGAGAACGTTAAGGGCTGTATCCTGAGAATCACATAGGTAAGGGCTGAAAGCAAGACTACATAGTCAGAATACCTGGAACCAAATCTCCATCCCCACACTTACTAGCTCTGTGATCTTGGTCAATTTCTTACCTTTTGTGCCTCAATTTCCTCTTCTGTAACATGGGAATAATCATAATACCTTCCCCAGAGGATGTTTGTAGGATTAAATTAAACATATGTGTAAAGAGCTTAGAATTGTGCCTGGCATCTGATAAAAACTATATAAGTAATGGTTATTAGGTCAATATCACCACTACGACCACCACCATTCTAAGGAACATAAGACAACTTAACTTACATTAATTCTATAATTTTTATCTTACCCCAAGTGTTATAAGAAAGGGCAGTATTGCTCTCATAACTGACAGGCAGCTGTTGCATAGTGGTAAAAGCACTTCCCTGGGTTCTACTACAACAAAGCTGCCTCAATGGTTTCATCTGCAAAATGGGGATGGTAATAATCTATCTCATCAGGCTGTGTGGGGATTAAATATCTCTTCAGATGTTCTGTTCTGTGGCATCACCACATAGAATATGTTGATAATATTGAGCTCTGCCAGACACTTAGGATTTCAAAATTACCTGGTTCCAGGTACTCAATCACTTCTGCAAGGATGAGACTTAAAATACTTGAAGGCATGAACCCCAAAAGGTGCTAGAAGAACAAATTAATTTTAAAAATTGTCCCCTTCTTTCACATTCCCTGGTTAGGATACATTTCTTCAAAATAGTCAATGTGTGGAGGTTGGAGTATGTCAAGGGCAGAGAGTACCTGAGAAAAGGAAAAAAAAAAGTCAAATTTAGAGAACTAAAAAGGAAACAAAATTCAACATAAGAGCAAGTAAATACTAACAACTCTTTAATGATTTAAAGCTTAGTTACAATTGCCCACTGAAAATTATTTAATCTGTCAAGAAACATAGTCCTAAACATTAAGATGGATTTGTAAACTTACTATCCAAAAGACTTACAAAATGACAGAGGCAATTGGATTACACCACACACTACCAAAATCCCTGCACAGGAGAGTTTTTGAAATAAACGTCCTATTTTAAAGAATCAATGTTACTCTAAGAGTGTGAGGAGCCACATCTATCATTCATTCCTTTATTCCTCTGTTCAACAAACCCTTACTATGTGCATTCTACCTGTCAAGCACTAAGCTTTTAGGTTATCCTGTTGAACAAAATAGGCATCATCCCTGCTCTCACAACCACAGAAGAGGTAAGCACTAAACAAACAAATAGTTACAGATATGTAATTACAACATCTATTACTCTGGAGGAAAAATGTAAAGAAGGGTAGAGAGAAAAAGCTTCCCTGGGTAACACTACTCTAGAATTTGAAGGCTGAGTAGGAGTTGGTCAATGGGCAGACAGTGTAAAGACCCTGAGGCAGATTCTAGAAACAGAAAATCCAGTGCTTATGGAATATAGAGGATAGAAAGAAAAGAGACTAACATAAAGTAGAAGAGGAAGGTATGAAATACACTACACAAAGTCTCTTTAAATCATACTAAGCATTTTCGATTTTATTTCAAGATTTTTGTAAGAAGTCACTAGGGAGAGGAAAAAAGACTTTACGACGCAAGTCCTTTATAAAAGCAGCGTAGTACCTGTGTAACTTCTGCCATCAAAACATAACAAACAAATCCCCTCCCAGCTGTCTTGCTAAGCTAATGAGAAATACTAAGCTCAAAGGACATGGAAGAAACTACTTAACAGGAAATAAATTGTGTGGTACTAGTTAAAATTTTATGATCTGTAGCTTAAAATTTTTTTTTTATTATAGAGAACTTCAAACATATAAAAGTGGGCAGAATAGTATAAAGAATACCCATGTAATCAATACCTGGCCTCAGTTATTCACACACATGAACATTTTTATTTCATCTCTATCCTTTACTCTCCCTATATAATTCTCAAGCATATACCAAACTTATTTCAGTCATAATCAGTATCTCTAATAAAAAAAAGTTTAAAATTACAATGATCAAATCTAAAATGGAAATGTTTAAAACCATCATCAAATATCCAGTTCTCAAATTTCCTGTTTTCTCATATTAAAAAGCAGTTTGTTAGTCTAAATCAAGAGCTAAATAAGATTTACATAGTATGATTGATAATCTAAAGGTTTCTTCACCATTTCTTTTTCGTTTCCTCTTGCAATGTATGTGTAGAAGAAACCTGGTTCATTTTAAAGGTTATTCTTGTTTCAGTCAAGCATTTCTCACTATAAATTTTAAGCAAAAATTTATTTTATGCATTAAAGCCTCTTGTAATGAAAAATTCTTCACTCACTCTAAAGCCAGTTAGAGGCTTTTAAATAGTTTAGATGTTTTTATAAGGAATATCTATCTTTCCTTTTGAATTAAAATGTTTATATTTAGAATTCTGGTATAAACAGAAAATAAGGGATTTTCCAGTTTCTTTGAAGAGTAATTTTTTTCATATGACAGATACATTATTTCATTTCTATGTATTTTTTAAACCTATAATTAGCCAGCTATATTTTTTAAACCAATAAATTCACATAAATTTCTCATTATGTACCAGAACAATTTTTAACATGAATATCTGACAATTGAGGAAGGCAGTTAGAAATTAGTGTTTTACTTGACATCTTTCGGACTCTAAACTCTGTATCTGAGCAACACACATCCTGTCTAAGGGGGAAACAGAATGCAATGAGTGACAGTGTCCATTATACAATGCTATTTTACACTTCAAATCTATCTGCTATAATTAGAGGTTATCTAGAAGAAAGTGACAACCATACATTTTAAACCTTGATAGAGAAGAATGAGGCTTTCTTACTCCATATTTGATGAGGCCTTTTGTAAAAAAGCCATATAAAATAGGGATAGACATTTGCACTACAGCATTTAGCTGTGATTGTTAGTTCGAAAGGTACAATCTTTTAAACTATGCCTGGAATTTTTTTAAACGCCTGTTGTTTTATCCTCCTGCTCTTTCTACTCCAAAATGTTTATCAGAGGATGGCATTCTACAGTGCTTCTAGGTGGTAAAAACAGTATTTAGATCAGTAATGATCTAGGAATCTCAAAAGCACGTAAATGAGTAAGTGAGAAGGTATAGTGGCAGAGTTCGAAACTCCAGACTTCATTTAAATAGCTGGAGATCCTCTATAAAACCCACTAATATTTGAGGGAATAAAGTACATGAGATTAGCCTTAAGATATAAATAGGTGGACGCTTGTAAAGACTTTGGCTTGTAAAGAGTTGAAATATCCTCAAATACCACACTCTTCAAAGGATTTCAAATACAAAAAAACGCAAGCAGACTTGTCTAATTAAAACATGAATTAAAGTTACGTCTTTAAATGATAGTCATTGCCAAACACATTTCTTAACAGTGTCTCTGCACATTTCACAAATCTTTTAAGAAACATAAAAGCTCATTATGTTGGCTGCTTTTTAGGACTTCAACCTCCATGATGTTAGAAGATTCACTATAAACTGGTTACATAAGAAAATAGCTTCGTTTCAGTCAGCCCTTTATCAATAAAATAATTAATTGCTGTGAATAATCTCAATCCTAACTACAAAGACAAGAAATTTATCTGTTCATTCATAGAATCAACATTTATTGAGTTTCTACTCTGCCAGAGACTCAAAGACAAGAATAAGACACCTATAAGGAACACAGTTAAATCCCATTTAGCAAAGGAGCTACTCTTTTCTCACTCTCTCCCCACAATAGATTCTAGATTCTAAGTTTTTTACGGTAGAGACTATATTATTATTATTATTATTTTTTTTTATAGAGTTGTAGCATAAGGTATACAAATCCTGACTGTAACTTGATGAATTTTTATATACACACATATTTCCATGTAAATACCACCCAGGTTAAGAAATTAGGCATTTTAGCTCCTTTGCTTTTTTTTTTTTTTGAGACGGGAGTCTTGCTCTGTTGCCCAGGCTGGAGGGCAGTGGCATGACCGCGGCTCACTGCAACCTCTGCCTCCTGGATTCAAGCGATTCTCCTGCCTCAGCCTCCCAGGTAGCTGGGACTATAGGCATGCGCCACCATGCGCAGCTAATTTTTATATTTTTAGTAGAGAGGGGGTTTGACCATGTTGGCCAGGCTGATATCGAACTCCCGACCTCATGATCCACCCACCTCGGCCTCCAAAGGTGCTGGGATTACAGGCATGAGTCACTGCACCCGGCCCATTTGCCCTTTTTTCAGTCAAAACCCATCCTGGCACTGTTTTTACTTCTGTCACCAAAGATTCATTTTGTGTGTTCTTGAACTTTACACAAACTGCATAATAAAGAGTAAAGTCTTTTGTGTATAGATTCTTTCATTTACTGTTATGCCTGTGAGATTCATTCATGTTCCTGTATGAATCAGTGGTTTATCCTTTTTGGTGATATGTAGTGTGCTGTTATTCAACTGGACTATATCACAAAGTACTTATCCAGAGTGCTGTTGGCATACATTCATATTGTTTCCAATTTCTAGCTATTACGTATAATGCTGCTACGAACATTCTTGTACACTCTTTTGGTAAATATATGCATTAATTTCTCTTGAGTGTATACTAAATAGAATTGCTGGGTCATTGGGTAGGTATATATTTAGCTTTAGCACAAATTGCCAGTTTTCTGAAGTAGTTTTACAAATTCATGCTCTCACTAGCAATGGATTAGAGTTTCAGTTGATCTATGTCCTTGCCAACAGTTGGTACTGTCAGTCTTTTTAATTTCAGCCAGTCTGTTGGGTACATAGGGTTAACTCAATGTCGTTTTAATTTACATTTCTCTGATGAATAATGACTTCGAACACTTTGATATGTTATCCTCTTTTGTGAAATTTTTCATTAAGTCTTTGGGCAAAACATCTTCATTATAGAAGCTCTTTATATATGATATTTAGATATATAATTCAGTCTGAAAAATATCAAGTAAAACATTTATTTCTAATTGTCTTCCTCAAACACTGAATATTTATTTTAAAAATTGTTCTAGCCCATAATATATCTGGAAATAAGTATTTTATTGGATATATGTCTGAGGTCTGTCTTTTCATTCTCTTAACTTTTGATGAACATTTAGTTCTTAACATTAATGTTAACAGAAATTAACATTAATGGTGTCCAATTTAACAATTTTTTTATGGCTGTTTTATCTGTCCAGTTAAGACATCTTTGCTTATTTCAGTCATGAAGATATTTGCCTATGTTTTATTCTAGGAGTTTTATTATTTTACCTTTCATATTTAAGTGTATGATCCATTTTGAATTAATTTATGTATATGGTATACGGCTAAGGTTAATTTTTTAAATATGGATATATCATGGACTCAGAACTGTTTATTGAAATGGTCATCCATTCCCCACTGGATTATAGTGGCACCTCTCTTGCAAATCAGGTGAACATGTATGTGGTACGCCAGTTTACAAACTTTCTGTTTCTGTTGCTCCTTGGATTCAGTCTCAATATCGGACAACAGTCTCAATACCTGGTAGTATGAATTTCTAACTTTATTTAACTTCTTTAAGATTGTCTGGGCTATTTTAGATCTTTTGCATTTCCATAAGTTTTAGGATATTTGTCAATTTCCATACACATATAGACATAAAACCCTGCTGGGACTGTGATTAAGATTACACTAAAATGTATAGCTCTACTTGCGAAGAAAAGACCTATCAATCACATTGAGTCTTCCAATCCATGAACACAGGAGACTGTATTATTTTAAATGTGACAGTAATCTGCCTAGAACCACAAACTTTAGGCACACAGCAAACAAAACCAAATTCTTTGAAAAGTAACATACCCCTAGAGCATCCTTTGCTTTTTCCAACTCCTTAGCAGCACAACAGTTATTATTAGTTAGCACTTAGTATTACCAATGTCTGAACAGCATGTCTGTATTAAGAGATAGGCCATATCTGTTTTTCCCATATTGTATGATTCTGTAACCTACTTATGAACCCAAAGGGGTGTTGTATGAGTTAGGTCAGACTATACAAAGGAAAATGAATGAAGTTTCTTTGTCTCATTCTAGCCCTCTCTGGAGCACTCCAGAACTAGGACAACAAAAAGTAACCCCAAGAGAGAGATCACAGAAGTTATCATTCCAGGCCCTTAGATTTCTTTTTTTCTGTCACTTTCATTCACTCACTCACTCTTCAAGTAGAATGGCTGCCTACTGTGTACTTAGTGTTATTGTCTAAAGACAAGAAAAACGTCCAAGACTTGTGTCACAGGGGCTCTTGGCAGGAATCAACAGGCCCTAAGGGGGCTCTAAATGGGCTTTAGAGGACAAGTGAAAGCCTAAAATGACATTAAAATTGTATATATATGTGCATTTTTCTGAGAGGATTCATAGCTTTCATCTCAAAGATCCAAAAAACCTAAATCATCACTTTCCCTGCTGATCATATGATAACTATGCATGTATATACACACAAGCACAAATGCATAGGTGGGTAGACAGAAGATTCTGCCAGATTTTACAAAAGCTCAGATAGATACTAGTAATAAGCCTAAACACCAATTTTTAGAAAGCTAAACCCATTTCTGTTTCCGAAGTTACTTCATCAAGGTGAATGTGTTCTTCAAGATGGCGAAGTAGCTACTCAGATGTGTGTGTGTATGTGTGTAAAAATTCAGTCAGATCACCTGAAATCAATGAATTTGATACAGTGACTTTGAAGGTTCCTTTCAAAAGAAAATCCAAAGCCTCTCAGGCTTTGTTACTATTCTTTGACACATAAAAAGTCATCCAAATTAAAATCCAACCTTCCTACAATGACCAAAATCTTTCTAAATGCCATTTTTGTCATGACATTCCTTTCTGCTTCAATCAAATCTTGTTCTCAAAAGGCTCATATTAAGATTTTTCTTCTCTGTGTTTGGCGCATCTTTGAGTTTCTAAGTTCACAACAATTTTTCTCTCTTCTTAATATTATGGTACTCGCCTGAAACCTGAGAAGCTTTAAAAAATCACAGATACCTGGGCCTCAATCCCAGAGATTACAACTTAGTAGGTGTAAGGTAAGAACCACGAATCTGTGTTTTAAGGCACCCCTCTCCAGGGAATCTTTGAATACATTTCTAGGTTTTGGTTGTCCAGAGCTTTGCTATGCACACAGCTGTCCTGGCTTAATGTTTAACCAGGTAACGCTCCCATAGTACTTTTATCATAGTAGTTATCACATTATGAAAATAATTTCAACTATTTGAAGATAAAGACACCAGAAGCTAATGTAGCTTAGGCATATAGGATGTGCATAACAAATGTTTACTGAATTAATGAATATGGGTTCTACAGCAAGACAGATTTACAGTCCAGTCTGTGCCACCTTAACCTTGGGCAAGTTACGTAACTCCAAGCCTTTGGTTCCTCCTCCACAAAGTAAGGTTAACAAGCTCTATCTGACAAGATTTTTAAGGAGTAAATTAATTAATATATGTAAAGCATCTAGCGTATCTCCTGACACACAGCAATATTAAACACACCTCTTCAAAAAGGAAGTGTTTTAAGTCTTTATTGTATCTTCCACATGACCTAGCACTGCACTCCTTACATAGGACACAATAAATAAACATTTGCTGCCTTAACTAGATCAAATACCAGTTGTCTCTTAGACTGGCATTCCACACATACTAGGTATGCTGGCCCTGAGATCCTTTTGGAAATAGATCTCAGAGATAGCAGAGATCCATTATATATAAAATAGTGGTGCTGTGCCATCTTCAACTATGTGCCTCACTTTTAAACACTTTCACAGATGTCACAGGCACTCTTCTATGATAGAGCTCAGCAGCTCCAAATAGTGGTTGTGTGTGTGTTGAGCAGATTTATACGCATTAAAAAAATTTAATTTCTACAACAATCATATACAGTTATTTCTGCTTTTACCATGCCTGCTTTGAAAATGAAAAAACTTAAAGCTTGGAGAAATTAATGTCCAAGATGCAACAGTAAAAAACAGTAGAACCAAAATTCAAACCTAGTTCTGACTTTAAAGCACAGCTCTTAGAAACTATATTAGAATTGCTTGTGTGTTTTAATTGGTGCGATTTTCACAAATTCAGTTTATTTTTCTTACACTGCTCCCTTTGACACTGTCTTTGTAACTTAATTAGTTATTAGGAATGAGTCTTGAGCAAAAATACCAACTAGACAAACAGCAGTTTATTATACCACCCCTCCTTTATAGAAGAGGCCAAGGTTGGTCTGAATATAGTAAGCCATTGATATCATTAGTAAGCAAATTTCTTTTTTGTCTTTCTTTTTTTTTTTTTTTGAGATGGTATCTTGCTCTGTGCCCAGGCAGTGTCGTGATCTTGGCTCACTGCAACCTCTGCCTCAGAGGCTCAAGTGATCCTCCCACCTTAGCCTCCTGAGTAGCTGGGACTATAGGCGTGTGCCACCGAACCCAGCTAATTTTTTATTTTTTGTAGAGACAGGGTTTTGCAACGTTGCCCAGGCTGGTCTTGAACTCCTGGACTCAAAAGATTCAGCTGCCCTGGCCTCCCAAAGTGCTGGGATTACAAGCATGAGCCACTGCACCCGGCCCTTAGTAAGCAAATTTCTGATGCCACCCTTGAGATATTTCTTCATCATGGATACCTTTACTTGAGTCTCTGACAATGAAAGAAGGTCTGCACTCTTTGATACTGAAGTGACACACTAAGGTAAGGTCAAGAAATAAAGAACTAGACATTATTCTAAATTATTTCTAAAATCTGAGGAATTGGTAGTAAAATAGTAACTCAAGTGGTATTTTGTTTTGTGTTGTGGTTTTTCTTTTAGAGATGGAGTCCTGCTCTGCACCCAGACTGAAGTGCAGGGGTGATCATAACTCACTGCAACCTTGAATTCCTGGCTCAAGTGATCTTCCTGCTTCAGCCTCCCAAATAGCTGAGACTACAGATCTGTGCCACCACACCCAGCTAATTTAAAAAACTTTCTTCTTTAGAGATGAAGTCTCGTTACGTTGTCCAGGCTGGTCTTGAACTCCTGGACTCAAGTGATCCTACCACCTCAGCCTTCTGAGTAGCTAGGATTACAGATGCCGCCATTGTCCCCGGCTTCAAGTGGTATTTTGAAATGTATTAAAACAAGCACATTGCAAGGCAGTTCCAATTGACTAAAACACAGCAATACCCTTTAAAAAAAATTAAGGCAAGAGAATTTCAAGAGGAATAATCAATAAAATGAAATATGTCAAACCAAGGAGCTTCGAGTAAACCATATGGTAAGTTTAGTACTCCAGTTTTAACAAATACCTCAAACTTTTGCAAATTTGCTTCTTAAGTAAGACCAAACTTTTGGCCAAAGTTCTCAAGTTTTTTGTGCAAACAAGCACTCAGACTCATAAGAAATCATAATTTTTTTTTCTGATAAGTTTTTATTATGGCAATTAAAATAGCATAGGTTGAGTATTATATAAAGAATTTGAGGCAGTTTTTCTTTTCACATGAAAATGAAAACATATTCTAATGCTGGCAACCTCCAGGTAAATTTTACATGTATCAAATTTTTAATTCAGGATTAGTTGAAGGGAAGCTCTGTCAAAACACAACGAGTCTATTTGTCTGTAAGTCTTCACATCTCTAAACACAGCCAAAAATAAGCTAGCCTATGTTAACTTAAGGGATGTACTGTTTTTAAAGGAGAAACTGTTTCCCACATCTCTAACTTAATCTGATTTAAAATATTACGAGATAAAGATAAAGCACTTAAAATCAAGGGTCAATTATTTCCACTTAAATCACTCACTACATAAATCACTACACTCTATTTTTGTGTTGAATATTAGTATTATTCCTTGGCTAAATATCAATATTTGCTTTGCATCAATCAATATTTATCTGTCAATCAATAAATCTTAGAATTCACTTGAATTCACTTACACTTGCTCGTTGTTCAGTCACAAAAAGGGTCCAATTTGTCTCAGGTTTCCAAGCACCTCAATAAAAACCTTGGTTGTAGTTTCTATTAATAACCTATTTTCCCTACAAATACATGTTCCTTTTCTATGGGCTTTAAACATATTTAATAGCTTGTATTCTTAGAATTAAAAAAGACATTCAGATTGACAAATGAGAGTGCACACCACATTCCAGAAGCCAATGTGAAACTCCTGATTTGAGGTTTAGAGCTTTGCATGTCATATAATTCATAGTGTAATTTTCAAACCTTCAAATAAAATGCTCATAAAATGGACTCCCCAGGTGTGTCTAATATGCTAAGGTTGAAAACCACTAATCTCAATAGTGAAAATTTAAGACAGTCATAGAGAGACATAAAGAGTATATATAAAAGGAAAGCAAAGCACTGAAAGACTACAGCTTAGAAAACTCTGTGTGTGTGCATCTCTTCCAATAAGAACGCATGAATTGAAAACCTAACAATAACTATTCTCCTATAACCTCACTGGTGCGCTTATTTGTTTTCACATTTTGGCATAAAACTGTAGCCAATTTCCAAATTTTACTTATAGGTGCCCTTTTAAACTCTCATTTGCTCTTTACTAATTGAATGCAGGAGGCTTAGGAAATAGTTTCCCCCAAATACCAATTTCACTTACATTATCATGCTTAAAAAAACACAACATCTTCAATTCCCGGAAGACCCTTTTGCAAGAGACCAGATTCTGGAAGACGTTGGGCATCTTTTTGAGTGCTACTCTCTTTCCGTCTCTTGGATCTGTTACTGACCTAAAGAAGCAGTATTTGGAGAAGGGGGAAAAAAAAAAAAAACAGAGAAATCAGTTCCACACCTTGTTTTCCAATGTTTCAGATCATGACAATATCTTTATCTTAAAACACTCAACATTAAGTCCACTTAATGAAGCTTAAGGTGTCAGTGAGAAAGATAAAAAAGTACACACTTACAATTAAAGAGAATGTTTGGTCACCCAAGTCATCTGCCATGCTTTAAAAAACAAATTCCCTGTCTAAATTTATATAAACACTTACTCTTTCAGAAGTCACTTTATGGTATTAGTGGTAAAGCCATTTTAAAGACAGGAAAAAACAAACATACAGAAGCAGCATAGATAACATTAATTTGATAAAAGTCAAATTAGTTTTATGCTTTATTTTCAGAACTACATTGAGAGGGAAGACATGTTCAAACACAATTTAAATATTTTGATATCTTATGTATATGAACATCTTTTAGTAATATGGATTTCAATATAAGTAGCAGTTGAACAATGTCCCCTCCTTAGAAGTCTGGGTGCCAGCTTAGGGATCCCTCTAGCTCCCAAGTAATGATAACTTCATCCCTTTTATTTCCTAACTCTTAGTGTGGTAGTTGCTTCTTGTAGTTACTATCTCTTTAACAACTGTGTCCCCCTCCACCCGCCCCTTTTAGCCTTCTAATACCTATATAACCAATTTCCTGTATTATATTTCCCTATGTTTGAAATAGGAATGTGGTTTCTGTTTTTTTGGCTGAACCCAGTTGATACATATTAACCAAATAGTTAAAAGAATATCAGGCCGGGCTCAGTGGCTCACGCCTGTAATCCCTGTATTTTGGGAGGCCAAGGTGGGTGGATCACCTGAGGCCAGGAGTTTGAGACCAGCCTGGCCAACATGGTGAAACTCAGTCTCTACCAAAAATACTAAAATTAGCTGGGTGTGGTGGTGGGTGCCTGTAATCCCAGCTACTTGGGAGGCTGAGGCATAAGAATCGCTTGAACCTGGAGGTGGAGGTTGCAGTGAGCCAAAGTTTCTTGACTGCACTCTAGCCTGGGTGACAGAACGAGACTCTGTCTCAAAACAAAAAAGAAAGAAAAAATAAATACCAATAAATTGAGTATACATGGCCAATTGGTCATTTGGCAAATTGATTTTCCATGAATTAACTAACCTAGAGCTTTTTTTTTCCTTCTACCTATCATACTAAGATTGGTTGTTCTGGTAGAATTTATTTCTGTCCAATTTATCTGGCTAGATTCCTGCCTAACATTTTCAGCTATTATTCGTTCAGCCCCTGTTCTGATCATCCAATGCTCTGAGTATTTATTCCTCCTAAATTTGTGTCATTTTAAAATTTGAGGCTGGGCTCAGTGGCTCATGCCTGTGTCCCCAGCACTCTGGGAGGCTGAGGCAGGAGGACTGCCCAAGATCAGGAGTTTGAGACCAGCCTGAGCAATACGGCAAGACTCTGTATTTTAAAAAAACGAAAAAAAAAAATTGATTCATGTGGCATTAATGTCTCTTTCTAAGTTATTAATTAAAGTTTAGAATAGGACTGAGAATAGATCTCTGCAACAGATACAATACTAGAAATCATCAACAAGACTGACATTCAATCATTAATCTTGGGTATGGATATTCAGTTACTCATTCAATGAACTACAATCACTCAGGAAATCAGACACTCATTGAATTGCTTTCCTGAAAATAAAAATTCCTATTATCTACATATCTGTCTAAAAACCATATCAAACTTCTTTATGGATTCATTTTAGTGATCACTACTTCCTTTTCTAAGTACTCATGAAACTCTGAAATTATGTATTCTAGTATTTTTTTTTCCTTAACATGGTGCTATCTCTATTGAGTATTCTAGTATTTTTTAAGAACACGATGGCTTCACTTTCTTCCATTGGCCAAAATTTTGATAAAACAAGTATTATCTATTATCATTATTTTTTAGAGACAGGGTCTCACCGTCACCCTGGCTGGAGTGCAGTGGCACAAATATGGATCACTGCAGCCTGGAACTCTTGGGCTCAAGTAGTCTTCCTGCCTCAGCCCTCTGAGTAGCTGGGACTACAGGCAATTGTGAGTTTTCAATAGCTTCATATGTAACTCAAGTAGGCCGGGAGACCTAACATTCATGACTGTTGCTTAAAAAATACCAACCCAGGTAGGGTGCAGTGGCTCACACCTGTTAATCCCAGCACTTTGGGAGGCTGAGGATGAGACAGGAGGATCACTTGGGGCCAGGAGTTCTAGACCAGCCTAGGCAACACAGTGAGACCCTGTATCTCACATACACGCACACACGCACACACACACCCCAGTCAAATCTGCAATACTGATTAAAATCCACATAAACTAGAAAATAGGAGGGGACACTGATATATTGCTATATTCAAACTATTAGTCGTACTTTTTTTCTGTTTAAATATACTACTTCAGTATCTAGCTACTAGAAGAGAAAAATGTCAATGAAATACGAAAAAGGGAAAACTTCAGATAACACATTGTATTCAACTGTCACGTCTCTTTGGTCTTCTCTAATCTAGAAGTTATTTGGCATGTCTTTCATGCCTGCCATTTTTGAAATACACAGACCAGGCCAGTTACCTTGAAGACTAGCCCTTAATTTGGGTTTGGTGTTTTCTCATAACTAGATTCAGATTACCCATTTTTGACAGAAACAACAAAGAACTGATGCTTTCTCAGTGCATCATCTCAGGAAGCATATAATGTCAATATGTCTCATTACTGCTGATAACTTTAATCACTTGAATGAGGTATCTGCCAGGTTTCTCCACTATAAAGTTACTATTTTTTTCCCTTTGTAACTGTGCAAATATCCTATTCCTCACTGAACTTTGATCCATTAACTTTAGTATCCATTCACGATTTTTGTCGGAATCAATTATTACGATGGTTACCAAATGACAATAATTTTAATATCTTTAACAGTTAGCCAGGCACAATAAATACTAGTTTTTAAACATGAGGTAAACTGATTTAACACAATGCCCTTTCCAAAGGCCTCATACAATACTTCTTCCTAACTTCTGACTACTACTTACTGGTCACCCTATTATGGTTAGAAAAGCCACTAAAGGAGATAAACCCACTCCTGAAAACACTTGACACAGGCTCAAGGTGAGTACTGTGTCTTGTAATGTTTTAAAGTAAAATTCACAAAGCAGCATTTTATTATTCATGCAAAAGCCAGTCATGCCTGTAGCTGGCAACAATAGAACTCTAATGAATGTGAATGGCAGTGCAGTAATTTCATGCCATGTTGAGTTTGTTCTCTCTTAACTTGAGGTAGCAGATGCTTTGGTTCAGCACAAACAGTACCACAGAACACAGATAAGTGTGGAGGCATGTTATACAGGAATTCTTTTATTTTCTTTGTTACTCAAAGGCTTAAGGCGCTTAGTTTCTCTGCTGCTGCAATACCCTGGTTATTCTAACGGCACTTGCTAATGAAGCTCCAGCTGTAGAGATAATGAACAACACTTAGGACAAGTTTCTTCATTTCAGAAAAAAAAGGAGCCATCCTTATACCTACAATTCTGGGGCAGTTACTTTCTCTGCTAAACTGGATGCCTTAAATAAGACAGTGCATCTGTCATTTCATCTGATTCCCTTCTTAAACAGTCAAGTTTTACTAACAGGAGTTTACTTTCTAAGTCTTAAATTTATACTTCAAACAGCATGTTTAAGAGTCATGAGAAAGAACCCTTCCTTACACCTGTCCAGAGTTTATCAATACTTCTTTGTCCTCACAAATTCAACTGGTTTTTAAAAAGCCAGAAGAATCCACAAGTCATTTTTCAGAGAGATATGGAATTGATCAAAAGAGTACAATAATAAAACAGGAAGCATTTTAGATCTGTTGTGGTCATTTTGTTGAGTTTTCTTAATCCCAGAAGACTGAACACTGCCACAAATCTGCTTAAATTACTGACAAGCAGAAAAGTTGTAATGAAACAAAAGCGACACTTATTACTGGGAATACTTTCTCAGCCACTAAAATGTCACTTAAAACATCTTTAAACTAGACAGCAAGAATCTCCAAGAAATTATGTTTCTCTTTCATTTTTATGTGAAGAATCCCCCATGTTTTAGCAGTCTTAAAGTTCATGTTTCTGATACATGTTTTTAGCTATTCAAAGCAAATGCATAATATAATTTAAAAAGTGCTTCAACTTGGTTTAAGAAAATCAGGTTCTTCTAATTCTATTCACATAAAGTTGTAATCAGCAATCCTCCATTTCTTGCTACACATACTATAATATGTCAACTACACCAGTACAGTACATATCTCAGTAACAGAACCTCCTAACTAAACTCTAAATATTTAGATTATTGCCTTCACATTTATTTTGAAATTCATTTCCTTATTTTTACTTGTATTTAGATTAAGTCTGTTTAAGAAAACAATAGCAAACTGGGGCAAAATTTTTGACAACAAACAAGTCTAGGAAATGTATCCTATTTGTACCTTAGTCCTTGTTTTATGTTCAAGGATACACAAGAAATTTATGTAGTAAGTTATGGAATAACAAATTTATTTTTATTTCTCACTAGTCTTTCTAATCGCAATTTTAACAGGCTATAATTTGGGTGCACTTCACCACATTTATCGAGTTGTACACAATTTAGAAGAAATCTTCCTAGGCTTTTCCCCCATCCAAAACACATAAATAAAAAATGGATTCTCATCTTCTATATTTAATGTATCCTATTAGCCGAGTTCTTTTCTCATTTGTTTGTTTATCCAAGTTTGGTAATTGTTGGGTTAGCTGTATGCATTAAGAAAGAGATCCTTTTCCAATTTATCAGGATATATAAAATGATTCCCAAATTTGCTAATTTGTATTACAAAGAAAAAAGGCCTTATACAACAGATAAACCAAGGCTGAGAAACAGTTCATTCTTTTCTTCATATCCTCCTAATATTATTCAATATTAGGAGGAGCAAATAATATTGAGCAGCAAAATATCTATATTTGACTCAAAGAGTTAAATAAGAACTTAAACATCCTCTAACTCTGTGTTTAATGAACTAAAAATAGCAAAGATCTCAGCAGATAAGACAGCACTGGGCCATTCTGATCTGTAGTGAGACACCTGAAGGTGCTGATAATGGAGGAAGGATAAGGAACAGGTAAGCCATCCAGCATCAAGCTGTCATATTTATTTTCAAGTACTTAGTACTAGTGAGTGAAACCTAACTCTTAAGACCCTTTCAGTCCCCACCAATAATACTGGATAAGTTAAAATGTAGCTAAATCATTTTATGATAATTCTTGTGGTCTTGGGAATATTTAATTGTTTTTTAGATCATGAATTAACTAGTTCATGATCTACTAGTTGTAGATGCTGGGGAGATATAGAGACTTCCTCCTCAGTCACTGTTCAATACGTCTACGAGGAGTATTGAACTGCCTGCAGGAAAATTGCCATGCCAGATTTTCTCATGTTAGAGGGTGAACATGATACAGCCCAGTCTGCCAAGTCTAGGTAGTTTTCATGGCCCACTAGTCACAGTCCTTGCTTAGAAACAGACCTACGAATATTGCATGGGGAGGAAAACCAGTTGAAACAATGAAGGAAAGGCTTCTAGGCAAAGCCACAAATGAAAATAATTCACAACTACATCTCCCTCTTGCATTTTAACAACTTTGTCTAGGCAAGAAGAAGTTACAAAGGGCAAGTAAAACTAAAAATGTCACATAAAAATGCACTTACTTTTAATCCCACTGATTACTTCCTGAAAGATATGTGTTCAGTAATAGGAACATTGAGGACCAGAAAAAAATTTATATTTAACAACTGGCAATTTTTGTTGCACATTAGGTTTATGTAAGGATAGAAAACATTTGAAAGAAAAAGACAGTTTTATTCACATGGTAGGTTTGTGACAGTGTGGCTTTGCAGATGTCAAAAATCTTAATGAATTTAGAAATAAAGCTCACATCAGAAAACTTTGTTCTGAATTGTCATAGAGCATACTTTAATATTTTAATGGCTAATATTTTAATAATTACTTAATACAAAATGTGAACAATATGCCTGAAGTTAAAAGCAAATTGAACATATCAACAGTAAAAAAATTTTTGAAATAAAAGAAGCCCTTCGCCTGGTTGCACTCCTGAAAGCAAGATGGGTCACCAGTAGCTCTACTGGAGCCACCCATGAAAATTTGGCCGGGGTTCTCACACTTGTTGCATCTGCTCAAACCAGCATGGTCTGATCCTGAAACATGGCCTCAATAGGTGCTGCCAGTGTTTCCATCAGTACATGAAGGATATAGGTTTCATTAAGTTGGACTAAATGATCTTTGTTGAATGAATTATCCAAGGCATTCACTCAATGAAAGAAACCATGTTAGCTCTGTATACATAAAATAAAAAATTTTAAAAATATAAATGAGGAAATGTGAATATGGCTCAGAATTAGTTATAAATAATACGTCCGTATTTTCTAGAGATGCATACTTATAAGTATAAACAGGTGAAATGACATGAAATCTAGGATTTGTTTTAAAATACTTCAGCAACAATAAAAAAAATAGTTGAAACAAATGAAGCAGATCTTATTAAATACTGAATCTAGGTGGTGGGTATAATGGGGTCTAATTATACAAATGGAAAATAATGTAAGTTTGAAATTTTCTTTTTTTTTTTTTTGAGACGGACTCTCGCTCTGTCACCCAGGCTGGAGTGCAGTGGCGGGATCTCAGCTCACTGCAAGCTCCGCCTCCCGGGTTCATGCCATTCTCCTGCCTCAGCCTCCTGAGTAGCTGGGACTACAGGCGCCCGCCACCTCGCCCGGCTAGTTTTTTGTATTTTTTAGTAGAGACGGGGTTTCACCGTGTTAGCCAGGATGGTCTCGATCTCCTGACCTCGTGATCCGCCCGTCTCGGCCTCCCAAAGTGCTGGGATTACAGGCTTGAGCCACCGCGCCCGGCCACTGAAATTTTCAAAATAAAAATAATAAAATGAAATTTATAAAAAATACTATTTATAATATTAAAATATGTAATATCTGGGATTAAAGCTAACAGATGCTACACAAGACTTCTATACAAGATGTTTAAAAAATATTACAGAGCAAAATTAAAGAATAAAAGGAAAGATGTATCATATTCATGAACTCAACATTGTAAAATGTTCAGTTCCCCCCAAATTGATGGGGGGGATAGATGAAGTAGTTTTAAAGTTTTTCTATAAATTCAAGTGTTCTGAGGACAGCTAAAACACTTGAAGAAGGATAGGTCGGTTTTGAAAAATTGCTCTACTAGATATGAAGACATAATAAAGCTACAGTAATTTACATAGTGTAATTTTGGTACAAAGATAGATGAAATAGAAATATAATCTAAAAAGAGACTATCGCCTATATGAACACTTGACTTACCAAAAAGTTGGCTCTGCAGAGCAGTGGAGACAGGAAGGCTGTGTCAGTTATTAAGCTCTTCTCTCTCAGCTTCAAATCCATCCACCTAAACACTGCTCTATAATGCTGTGGGGCTAAACTCTACAAACCACATTTTGGTTTTGCCAACTGGCTCCATGTTAGGCTCTGCCAACAGAAGGCTGTAGAGGGAGACTGCAAGGCTGGAGGAGGAAGAAGGGACTTGCTCCTCCTATGGGTTTCCTGTCTGTTTCTTGTTTCTGTGACACCCAAGCAATACTTCTTCACTCCCAGCAATAGTACCTTCTTATAGCAGTAGCTGAATTCAGTTTATAGTTCTGCCAAAACTTGCAGAACTAGCCTCACCACATCTTCCATGCCAGATACCAGCATCAGTGGGCCAGTATCCTCTCCTCAGACATCATGGGGTTCTAAATTTAATAATTCCAACCTCTTCCCTTTATTTTTCCTGCTGTGGGGTGGAAACCGCTACTTTTGTGATATCTTATGTGTTTTCTTCTTGCATTTTTAGTTATCTACTTGACAACTTTATACTTAATTAAAATTTTTTTCCCATATTAAACTCTGTTTAAATAACTGGTGTGGTTTCTTTCTCCTGATCGAACGCTGTCAGATATAGTATCTTTTCAATCTATGTTATTGGAACCAAGAAATATCAACATGGAAAAATAAGATGAACCTCCAAACCTACTTCACACTATACACAAAAATGAATTCCAGGTAGGATGTAGATATAAATGTGAAAATCAAAATCACATCGCTTTTAGAAGATAACATATAGAAGAATATGATATTAAGGCAGGGAAAGATTTCATCAGTTGAACACAAAAAGCACTAATCACACTGGAAAATATTGATATATTTGACTACTTTAAAACCAAAAAACGTCTTTTCATAACTACATTGTTAAGAGAGTAAAAATGCATGTCAAATAGGAGAAGATGCCCACAACACTTATAAGGAACAAAGGGCTCTTATCCAGATGTATACAGAATCCTACAAATCAATTTTTTTAAAGTCTAACAATAGCAAATGTTTTGTTAAGATGAAGAGCAATGGAAATTCTTATAGTTTAGGAGGGTAAACTGTTATAATTACTTTGGAAAAAAAGTTGACATTATCTATTAAGTCAAAAATATATACATACTATGACCTGGCAATTTGACTCCTAGGTATATAACCAAAAGGAATATGCATATCTCTATACATTAAGACACATGCAAGCATATTCAGAGCAGCAATATTTGTAATACCCTTAAAACTGGAAATAGCTTAAATATCCACAAACAGAATGTTTAATATATAATATACAGTATACAAATTGTAATATATTCAAACGGAATACTCTCCAGCAATTAAACTACTGCTATATGCAACAACATAGACAAATCTTACAAACATAATTTTGAACAAAAGAAATCAGTCACAATAAATACATACTACAAGATACCATTTCCATAATTTTTTTTTAAAAAAGGCAAAGTTAAACTATAATGTTTAGGGATGCACACTTAGGAGACAGAAACTGCTGGGAAAGGAAGTAGTTAGCATAAAAGTTAGGATAGTGATTATCTTGGGAGGAGCGGACAACGATGGTAGAGTGTCAGAGGCGTTTGAACCAGAACAACTCCATCTTGAGTAAGGGGGGTGGGTAAAATGAGGCTGAGACCTACTGGGCTGCATTCCCAGGAAGTTAAGGCATTCTGAGTCACAGGATGAGATAGGAAGTCAGCACAAGATACAGGTCATAAAGACCTTGCTGGTATAACAAGTTGCAGTAAAGCAGCCAGCTAAAATCCACCAAAACCAAGATGGTGATGAGTGACCTCTGGAATTATAATACATTAGCATGCTAAAAGACACTCCCACTAGCGCCATGACAGTTTACAAATGCCATGGCAACACCAAGAAGTTACCCTATATGGCTTAAAAAGGGGAGGCATAAATAATCCATCCTTTGTTTAGCATATAATCAAGAAATAATCATAAAAATGGGCAACCAGCAGCCCTCAGGGCTGCTCTACCTATGGAGTAGCCATTCTTTTATCCCTTTACTTAAGTAAACTTGCTTTCACTTTATGGACTTGCCCCGAATTTTTTCTTGTGTGAGATCCAAGAATCCTTTCTTGGGATATGGATCCAGAAGGCACAGGGGACTTCTGGGTACTGGTGATGTCCTGTATCTCACTTGAATGGTGGTTATAGCAGTGTGCACTTTGTGATACGCCACTGAGTTATACATTTTATTCTGTGTATGTGTGTTACTAAATTAGAAAGATTTTTTAAAAAGGCAAACTGCCCGGCTTAATTTTCTAGCACAAAAAAAGTATTTTAGCTTAAACTTGTATAATGAGTAACTTTTTAAAAGGATGAGTCTTTCCATTATTTTTCATATAGATATACATCTATACAAGCCCAAAGAACTTTGCCACTTCTTTCCCTGTGCCAAATTCATTCTGTAGAAAGGAGTATACTATAATGTCTTTTTTATGTTGTAGTAGAATTCCAAAGGAATCTGCTTGCTTAAAAAACTAAACATTTTCTTCATCATTACACAAGAAAACATTATTAGGAAGCATTCCACAGGAAAGTGCTGTCAGCAAATTTAGGACTACAGCCCCACCCCTAATCTAATCACAATCTCCTAACTTCTTCCATTGTGAAGCAAAACGCTGAAGCAGCTACAACATATAGATGTGTTTCAGGTTTTCAATTAGCCTGTTAAAAATAACCAAACCCAAAAATATTACAAAACCAAAACAAAACAGGAGGCAGGACTTCCAGCTGTGGCAAACTGAAGAGGTCAGCAAATCCTTTCCCCTCAAAACAACTATAAAACTAGACGAAAGTGTCAAAAACAGCCATTTTGGGACTCCAGAAAATGGCCAAAGTCAAATGACAAATTTAAGTGTTTTTACAAAAAACTGCTGAAATTTGTGTTAAGAGGAGTCACAGCTTGGGGTTGCTTCTTACCCCACCCCTGCCACACCCTATCCAAGCACCAGTACATCTAATAGTTCCCGGGCAAGGCTGGCTACAAAACCCAGCAGCTTCATTGTCGCAGGGAGCTAACATGATTTGAAGGCGAGGGCAAAAAATCCACACCCAGTAGCATTGTGGGGTCAAAGCATTAAATCCAACTAGAAAAGAACAGAGAAAGCCTATACTCTGTTATTCAAAGGCTGCTATCCTGGTTGAGAAGAAGGGCAGACTATCAGAAATCCAGAAATTTAACAAGCAGATTCTGGAAATGAGAGAGCCACAGAGGGGGGCTAAACTCCCCACACAGTCCTGGCTAACTGATGGCTGAATATATGTCCAGAGGAGACTGGAGAGAGCCTGAACTCTCCATAGATCTCTTGCTGACTGAGAGGCTTCCTGCATGTGAGGAAAAACTGAGAGGGCTCAGCAGAAAATAAAAGCTGGGCAAATGTGAAAACTACATGCTCTCCCAACACACACACACACACACACACACACACACACATCCCAAAAGGTATAAGCCTTACTAGCTCAAAATGCTTGAGCACCTTTAACCAATAGCCAACCACTCAGCTATGCAGACACAAGCAGGACTCCAAGAAAGCTAGGCTAAAAATTAAAAAAAAAAACAAAATTGAACAGAGACCCGAGTTGGCTGCACCTCAGTGGGGAGAGAGATTCTGCACATTAAGTCTGCACGTGTCATTTAAGAATAAGCAAATATATATAATAACAATAATGACAACTGTCAGGGGCGAGGAAAATCAGAACCAGAGCTGTTACACTGTATTATCTAATATGTCCAGCTTTTAGCAAAAACATTCCATGACATGTAAAGAAACAGGAAAATGTGTCCCATACTCAGGGGAAAAAAGCAGTCAATAAAAACTGTTTCTGGACAGACACAGTGGCTATTGCCTGTAATCCCAGAACTCTGGGAGGCCAAGGTGGGCAGATCTCCTGAGATCAGGAGATTAAGACCAGCCTGGCCAACATGGTGAAACTTCGTCTCTACTAGAAACAAACAAAAAAATTAGCCAGGCATGGTGGCATGCACCTGTAATCCCAGTTACCTGGGAGGCTGAAGCAGGAGAATCACTTGAACCCGGGAGGCAGAGGTTGCAGTGAGCTGAGATTGCACCACTACACTCCAGCCTGGGCAATAGATCAAAAAAACAAACAAACGAACAAACAGAAACTGTTTCTGAGTGGGTTCAGATGTCCTACTCAGAAAAAGACTCCCAAACTAGCTATCATAAATATGCTCAAAGAATTAAAGGAGACCTGTTTAAGAAATTAAAATACACTGACAATGACTCAACAGGGAATATCAACACAGAAGTAGAAACTACAAAAATAGAACAAAATCAAATTCTAGATTTGAAAAGTACGTATGAGAAACGAAGAAAAAAGTTTGAGAAAATGAACAAAACCTCAGGGATCTATGCAATAACACTGAGGGTACCAACATGCATGCAATAGGAATATCAGGACGAAAGGAGCGAGAAAGAGGCAGAACAAGTATTTGAAGAAAAAGAAATGATGGTTGAAATATTTCCAAATTTGATGAAAAATAATCTACAGATTCAAAAAGTTGTAAAAAAAAAAAACAACAAAAAAAAACCCCAAGTAGGATAGACACAAAGAGATCCACGCCTAGACACTTCATAGTCAAACATCAATTCAAGTCAAAGAAAAACTCCACAAATAGCAAGCGAAAAATAACAATATGATAAATGACTGACTTCTCATCAGAAATAATGGAAGTCAGAAGGCAGTGGAATGCCATATTTTAGTGGAGAAAGCCAAACTTCTGTATCTGACTAAAAAGAGCCTATCCTTCAAAAATAAGTCCAAATGAAAATATTCCAAGATATATATATATATATAAGCAATAAATAATCTAAAGATGAACTTAAGAAAACAATTCCATTCACAACAGAATCATAAAGAATAAAATACTTAAACAATAAATTTTAAAAAGAAGTGTAAGACATAGAATGCAAACTACAAAACATTGCTGAGATAAATTAGAGAAGATTTAAATAAAGGAACACTTCATATTCATGGATTAGAAAACTCAATGGTGTTAAGATGACAATTCTCCTCATAGTGACTTATAGATTCAATGTAATCCCAATCAAAATTGGAACCCTTTTACATTACTGGTAAGACTGTACAATGGCACATCTACCTTGGAAAACAGTTTGGCTGCATCTTAAAAAATTAAACATAAACTTACCATGACCCTGCAACTCCACTCTTAGGTGTCTATGCAGGGGAAATGAAAACTTAAGTCCACACAAAGACTTATATGTAAATTTTCATAGCAGCATTATTCATATTAGTCAAAAACTGAAAAGTGTTAAATCCATTACCTAGTGAATGCATAAACAAACTATGATACATCTATACAACAGAACAAACTTTATTACCACACGGATAAACCTCAAAAACATTATGCTAAGTGAAAGAAGCCAAACACAAAAGACTACATAATATATTATATCACTTACAAGAAATTCTTGGAAAAAACAAATGTGTAGAGACAGAACATTTCAGTGGTTGCCTGGGGTTGGGAGTGGGTTACTATTAATGAGCAAGTTTTTGGGGTGATGAAAATATTCTAAAATTGGGTGGTAGTGATGGTTGTATAACACCATAAATTAACTAAAAGGCACTGAATTACATACGTATGACGGGTAAATTTTACGGTATATGAATTATGCCTCAATAAAGTTGTTAGGACAAAAATCATCACCATAGAATATTAACTGTTTACAATATTATAGACACTATTCTGATTTTATTCTCTACAGTTTCCTTCTATCCCCTTTGATATACAGTTTTCCCATTCATCCAAATAGGTCACATATTAACCACTTATTTAAACAAATAGGAATCACCTGGAAATCTTAAAATCTTAAAACGTAGATAGATTCCCTGTGTCTGGGGTGGGGAATTGAGATTCTCAGGTAACATTGCTGCTGGTATCAAGGCTTCTAAAGACATTATATTGGTATTTTGGTTAAATATTAAATCTAGTAATTAATATATAGTAAGTATGTGATTTTAATACATCTGGCCTTCCCACTAGCCAGGGTACAACTTTCCATTTATTCAAACTTATTTCATACTTGCTATTAAAGTTTTAGTGTTCACATATACACAGAACATTATGTTAAAGTATTTTACGTGTGTCACTGTAAACGGGTATATATTTGTTGCTATATTATCTATTGTTAAAATACAGTAACATGTTTTACTTTTGTTAACTGAAAATTTGCAACATTTCTAAATTCAATTATGTTGTTTAATTTTTCAGATTTTCAGGATATATAACAATCATTTGAATTCTGATAGCTTAATTTCCTTCTTGCATGTATCTGTACCTTGTTTTCTTGACTTTTATATAATAGCTAACATTTGATATGAGGCAGTGCTATTTTACTTTTTAACAGAAGATGCCTTTACTTTTCCTTTTAGGCTAATGTTAAATCTTAGTTACAAATATATATGAAAAACCCTACATTTCCTTTACACTTTTTTGAATTGTCAGGAATGTATGTTAAAAGACACAGTATCCCTCTGTTGCCCAGGCGGGAGCACAGTGATGTGATCTTGGCTACAACCTCTGCTTCCTGGATTCAAGTGATTCTCTTGCCTCCTGAGTAGCTGGAACTATAGGCACATGCCACCACACCTAGCTAATTTTTGTATTTTTAGTAGAGATGAGGTTTCACCATGTTGGCCAGGCTGGTCTCAAACTCCTGACCTCAAGTGATCCAGCTACCATGGTCTCCCAAAGTGCTGGGATTACAGGTGTGAGCCACCGCGCCCAGTCTGTTAATTTTTATAAGACATTTTTAGGATATTTTCAAATATTTGGGGCACATCATGATTTTCACTAATTTTCTTTTTTAATTTACTAGGTTATAAACCCTTCAGAGCACAAGGATTCTACTGATATATTTCTCTTTGTATCCTTTCAGTGCCTAGAACAGTATCCCATCCCAGGTCAATGAACATTGTTTTTAATTGATTTTACTATTTTTCCTAGAAATGAAATGGATTATATTAATAGTTTGACTTACACTGAACCAATCTTGAATTTCTATACTAAATCTCACTTGGTCATGGTGAATATTATTTTTAACTGTTGGATACCTTTTAATATGTGTTCTATTTACATTATTCTTAGAGTTTTTTCATCTATATTCATCTACAAGCCTGCCTTCAATCTTATGTTCTGACCTTAGAAGGCACCATCCCTGTCTGCCTCACAAAATAAACTGGGTAAACTTCAATTTACTTCAGTGTTTAGTAGCTATTTCTTTTTTTTCCCCTTTTCCTTTTTTTTTTTTTTGAGAGTTTCACTCTTGTTGCCCAGGCTGGAGTGCAAGGGCATGGTCCTGGCTCATTGCAACCTCTGCCTCCCAGGTTCAAGCAATTCTCCTGCCTCAGCCTCCCGAGTAGCTGGGATTACAGGCGCCGCGACCATGCCCAGCTAATTTTTGCATTTTTAGTAGAGACGGGGTTTCACCATGTTGGCCAGGCTGGTCTTGAACTCCTGACCTCAGGTGATTCACCCACCACGGTCTCCCAAAGCACTGGGATTATAGGCGTGAGCCACTGTGCCTGGCTTAGTAGCTATTTCTATGATATACATATTACATATTTAAAAATATTCACCAGTGATTCCATAGGATTCTTGTGCTTCCTATTGCAACTAGTGTATTCAAAATACCCAGTTGTGTAGTGTTTTTAATTTTTGTAATCTAGTTTCTAAAGTTAAAAAATTTTTTTATTATTCATTTCAGTAGTTTTCATCTTAATTTTGTCTATCTTACTCTGTTCTTTTCTTAGGTCCTTTTGGGATTAACCAGTACATTATGTATACTCTATTTTTTCTTGTTGAAATTGGCATGTGGAGTTGAACAAAATTATGAGTTAACTTATGCCAGCCTCATGATAATTGGTGAGGGGGATTTTTTATGTCTTTCAAGTAGTATAGTTTTATTGTAGTATGTATTTCTCTTTTTCATTTGGTTGAAAACCTGTTTTCTTATTCATTTCCAATTTTATTGCACCATAATCTGAGGATGCTGTATGTAAAATTTACGTTGAAAGTATTTACTACGAAATTGTGTGTATTCAAATCTGTGCATCTAAAGCAAAGTGCTCAGGCCTACCACTTCCATTTCATTCTCTTAAAAATTTATCTTATTACACTACTGAGGGCAATTAAATTTTTGCTTATTTGAACTGAAATTCTCATAGTGAGATATTATCTCTTATTCAAGTGTTCTGCTATACAGCTCTATTATTTATTGGTTTTTGTGCATTCTTTGTTTTCCTGTTATAAGGAATATATCTGTTAGCATACAAGAAGCAGTATATAAGATATACCTCAATTTTACAAAAGAAGTTCTAGAATATTTTATTTATATTCATTATATACGAATTGAAATTATAAAATGCTAATATAAATCGAAATGCTATAGTGTTCATATAAATAAAGCACACTGTATAAAAGAATTTATTTAGTTGAAGATAAGTTCTAAATATGCAAAATTATTCTGAAAGCTAAATAGAAGAAACTAATGTTGCTTGAGGCATGTTTTCAATAAAATATGTAGAGTGAGGTACTTAAATCATTATTCTATCTATTTCATGTTAGGTTCTCCAACCATAACATGGATGCTTTAGATACAGAATAAGTTTTTGGGAAACATATTTGGAAAAAATGCAATGGGACAAATACTGCAATTTACTCCTGATTTTTAATTATGGTAAATAGAGCAATAATGGAAATTAAATAAATCACCCACAATAGCAACATCAAACATTGCAAACAAAATGTCTGACACAGGGCTGTGGCCTTGGCTTTGGGCACTGAAGCCTGTTGGCATGATGCAGGGAACAGAACGACTCTAAATGAGTAAAGTGATCATCATTAGCTAACAATGTCTACTCCAGATCCACCCGGAGACATGGAGGTAGGCTCAAAAGCTGCTAGCAAGAGATAACAAAGGCTTTCTTCTGTGGCCAACCTATGAGTGAATCACCAGGTCCTCTTTATAGCTCACCTAAGAAGGGGCGGGGGAAAGAACTGACTGTTCAAACACTGACAGGGGTTTATCTGATGAATGAAACTTACTTTTTCCCAAATCAATTTTTTACTAACAAATGATATCGGCAACCTCTGAAAAAGAATTCATATTTTCTCCCATTTGAAAAGTCAGCTAACTGGAGGAAGGAGATGAAAACACCATTACAGGTTTATATCTGAAGTACACCAGTCTTTGGATCAAACAACAATTTTTAAGAGTTTATACTACCAATTAAAAAAAACTGGTACACAAACTATGAAATATACACAAACTACATATACACAAACTATGAAATCTCAGGTAAAGAGGGATACATTTTCTTCTGCTACAGCTCATGAGCCATGTTAGAGAAGTCACCTGTTTTACCACAGCTAGAATTTCAGGTATATATTACATGGTTAGGAGGATTTTTAATCCACCTTTGGGATATAAATTTAAAAGACAGTGCTGGGTGAAAAAAGGTACCTATTTCCTTTCCCTTCAGCTGTGACAGAAACCTTGAACCAAGGTGAAGATTCAAGGTAGTAATCAGAGACAGTCATGCAGAATGTAGCTGAATACAGGAAAATAGTCTGCAGCCTGGCATCTTACTGAGGAATTGAACACGTAACAGAAAACCACCTGAATAATGCAAGGCTACTAAATCAAAAGAACTAAAATGGGAGTCAAACAGAACTAAAACTGAGATTCAATAATGCAACAGTTTCAGTGTGGGAGTTTGGGAAAGGTGGCCATAAGAAAACCATAAAATGGATTTAGAACTAGGACAGCACAGCATCAACTTGTTCTTAGTTTCTTTCTTTGGCTATTATTAATAATATCCAAAATACCACCCCAGGGGTGAAAAGGGAATTTTCTCTGAATCTACAGCATTCCATGTAAGAACATTTCAATACTATTATCCCCTTTTACTAAATAACTGCAAGTTACTTCCACATGGATCCTCATTTTTTAATCTCTTGAGAGCCTTGGTCTGCTTGTTGTCCGTTTCCCCAGTAAGAAGGATGAAACTAACCAGTGATATGGGCAAAAAACATCAAGTGTGCTTGCCAAAAAAGTCTATCTGAATTTACTACTTACAACATCCAATAAAAATAACTAAAACCCGGCCGGGTGTAGTGGCTCACGCCTGTAATCCCAGCACTTCAGGAGGCCAAGGCGGGTGGATCATGAGGTCAGGAGTTTGAGACCAGCCTGACCAACATGGCGAAACCTCGTCTCTACTAAAAAAACAAAAATTAGCTGGGCATACTGGTGCGCGCACCTGTAATCCCAGCTATTCAGGAGGCTAAGGCAGGAGAATTGCTTGAACCCAGAAGGCGGATGTTGCAGCGAGTTGAGATTGCGCCACTGCACTCTGGCCTGGGCGACACAGCAAGACTCGCTCTCAAAAAACAAAAACAAAAACTAAAGTCCAGTCCCTATCTTCCACTGACTTGGCCTCACTTTGATAAAGCAAAAATAATTGTTTATACACAGCAATTATTACTGGATTACAAATCCCCAGAAACTAGAGAGTGAGAAATGGCCAAGATCTGGTTGAGAAACTGGTTAGAAAAGCATTTTACAGGCCAGGTGTGATGGCTCACCCCTGTAATCCCAGCACTTTGGGAGGCTCAGGCAGGCAGATCATGAGGTCAGGAGATCGAGACCATCCTGGCTAACACAGTGAAACCCCATCTCTATTAACAAATACAAAAAAAAAAAAAATCAAAAAAAATTAGCCAGGCGTGGTGGCTGGCACCTGTAGTCCCAGTTGCTTGGGAGGCTGAGGCAGGAGAATGGCGTGAACCCGGGAGGCGGAGCTTGCAGTGAGCCGAGATTGCGCCACTGCACTCCAGCCTGGGCAACAGAGCAAGACTCCATCTCAAAAAAACAAAGGAAAAGAATTTTACATACTTCTATTTCACGACCACATCTCAAAATCCCTGCTCTGTTCTTAAAGAATATAGGAATTTCAGTGAATAATGTAATACAATGAATATCAAGCAATAAACATATTTATCACTAGACAAAGGGTCAATGGGAAATTTCTTTCAAGTTGAAAAAGAACTCTGGAATGTTTCATTTATTAAATAATAATGGTAATCAACAACAGAAATAGAGTGAGAGTATACAACAAAATGATAAATGTATGAGTCAAAAAATTAGCAGGTAAAGTGGTCAGAATACAGTTTTCAAAGAGCTTATCAGTCTTAAAACTATTTCTCTTGGTACTTTAATGTAACTGGCCACTATCTCTTACGTTTTCAAATTACAAACCTTAATCAGACCTTAAACTATACAGAGAGAGAGCGCACCTGCTAAGTTTAAGAAGACACTAGATTTTTTAAAGTATTCAAAACTTGGCTTCAAAAGTTCATCACTAACACATTAATTTCCTACCACTGTGATAACTACAAAAAGCTTAAAATCTATGCATATTTCCAAATTCATTATCTCATTTGTAAATACACATACACAAAAGTTCCCTTAATTGAATCTTTACGACCTTAAATATATATTGACTATGTGAAGCAGCTTTGTAAATTTGCATGTATTTATATGTAAACACAGAAATATATATGGATGAATACAACTTTCAAACAAAAATTTTCACACTGTAAAAGCTCCAAAGTTCAAAAAAAAAAGGTAAAGCACAATCTTAGAAAGTTTGAGTGCAAAAAGATTTTAAATCATGGTAAAAATGCATGTAATGCATAATATCAATGGTGGCTGGCTTATGGAACTTCAGCTATACTTCCAGAGAACAATCTACAGGATTCATTCTTGTTACTCTCAGATAGCATATTATTCTATACAAAGTTGCAAGAAACAGACTAGGATCCACATATAACAAAATTTCCCTTCACTCCACCACCATTCCTCAACCTTTTTTTTTTTTTTTTTTTTTTTGCCATTTTTCCCCCTCAGAAGAATGAAAGGAAATATATAGGAAGGGATAATTACTACCAAAAGGTTGTTAGAAATTGCCGAGTTGCTTCACATGAATGCTTTATAGCAGAAAGACAGACACAATAGCCACCTGCAAACCATTTACTCTTTCCACATACCTTTACTGGGCATCTAACTAGCCATCACTAGGTACTACATATATAAAGAGGAACAAGACAAAGCTGATGCTCCCCTGAAGTAAACTTCTGTCCCATGGAAGAAACTACAAAGAAAAAAATGCAAGCCAGACTCTATAATAAATAAACTTTTATTCATTAGGCTTTCTAAGTCTGCTAAATTTCTTTTGCAACCTCATCACATCCCTCCGAACTCAGAAATATCCCAAATACATAAAATATTTCTAGCTGAAGGGGGCAAAAACTATTTTTTTTTTTTGAGATGGAGTCTCGGTCTGTTGCCAGGCCAGAGTGCAGTGGTGTGATCTTGGCTCATTGCAGCATCTGCCTCCCAGGTTCAAGCGATTCTCCTGCCTCAACCTCCTGAGTAGCTGGGACTACAGGCGTGCATCACCACGTCCAGCTAATTTTTGTATTTTTAGTAGAGACAAGGTTTCATCATATTGTCCAGGATGGTCTCCATCTCCTGACCTCGTGATCCACCAGCCTTGTCCTCCCAAAGTGCTGGGATTACAGGCGTGAGCCACCGCGCCTGGCCAAAAACTTTTTTCTACTTTAATATAAGCCTGGCCAAAAACTTTTTTCTACTTTAATATGAGTCAGCAATATCCAAAAAATGTTTGATTAAAGCAATTACTGTCAGTAAATGTCTACAGATCACTTAAAAAGATTAGTTAATATAAGGTTTTCTATCTCAAAAAAAAAATGACTCAAATAATCCAAAAGTGAGAGGGCTGGAAAAGAGGAACATAAAAACAAAATGCAGGCAACAACAGAAAACAACAACAACAAAATGGTAAACCCAAACCTTACTATACATCACTAATTACATTAATAATTAATAAACTAAGTTTCCAATTAAAAGGCAGAGACTATCATAATGGACAAAGAAACAATACCCAATCATATGCTGCCTATAAGAGATACACTTTAAACAAAAGATATAGATAGATTAAAAGTAAATAAATGAAAAAGAATATAGCATGTAAGCATAAGGCGGCTAAAATGGTTATATTAGAATCAGATAAAATAAATATCAAGATAAAATTTATACAAGAAATAAAGACATTTTATACCTATATAAGGCTAATTTATCAGGAAAACATAGCAACTGTAAAAGTGCATGTACACTGGGTCCCTAGCCAATAGGGAAAAAAATAAGTAAACAAGTAAATAAATAAATGGCATATGGATGAGAAAGGAAAAACTTAAAATGTACTGATTGACAGATGATAAAATCATACA
This sequence comes from Colobus angolensis palliatus, assembly GCF_000951035.1. Classification (NCBI taxonomy): domain Eukaryota; kingdom Metazoa; phylum Chordata; class Mammalia; order Primates; family Cercopithecidae; genus Colobus; species Colobus angolensis. Next base: position 316,158 of record NW_012115077.1, on the reverse strand, counting down.
TGTAGTAAATCCTAAGAAACCTACAAAGAGCTACTAGAACTAATAAATGAAAGCAGCAAAGTTCCAGGATATGAAGTCAATCTATAAAATTCAACTGCATCTCTATATACTAGCTTTGAATAATCAGAAGATAAAGATGAATAAAAACCCAACTCTGTTTACAAAAGAAGCACAAAAAAATACTCACAAATAAATTTAATGAAAGATGTGCAAGACTTGTACACTGAGAAATACAAAACATTGCAAAGAGAAATTAGTGACAACCTAAATAAAGAGAAATATACCATGCCCAAGGATTCATGTTCATGGCTTAAAAGACTTAATATTGTTCAAATGGCAAACCTCCCAAAATTGATCTTTAGATTCTACGCAATTCCAATCAAAATCCTGCATGCTTTTTCGAAGAAAGCAACAGCTGATTTAAAAATCTGTATGGAAAGACAAATAACCTAGAATACGTAAAACAATTTTGAAGAACAATGTTGAATGATTTATACTAGTTGATTTCAACATTTATTATAAAGCTACAGAAATCAGTATTTGGTGGTATTGGAATAATGATAGACATAGAGGTCAATAAAACAGAAAATGAAGTCCAAAAACAGACCTATGCTTATATGTCAAGTAATTTTCAACAAAGGCCAAGGTAATTCAACAGAACAAAAGATAGCTTTTTAAACCAATGGTGATGGAAGAAAAACGACTCATGACCTTTACTCTCACACTATACACAACTTCAAAGTTGGCCAGATTTCTATTATTAAAAGAAAAATAATTCATCATTTCTACCCTCTTTTACCCCACCTTAGACATATGAGGCTACCCTTTCAGGACTAAATTTAAAAGGTAAAACTGATTAAACTTGGGAAAAAAATCATTTGGATAAAATGTTTGAGACTTTGGGTTAGGTAAAGATTTCTTAGAACACAAAGATGCAAAAACTATGAAAGTAAAAAAAAAAATAGATGAAATGAACTTCGTAAGATAAAAAAATTTTGCTCTTCAAAATACACTGTTAAGAAAATGAAAAGGCAAGCCACCAAATGGGAGACACTATTTTAAAACACCTACATGACAAAGGGCTTGTATCCAGAATAAATAATCCAATTAAAACTGAGGAAAGGTCTCCGCACTTTATGCAGATGGCCAATAAGCTCATAAAAGTATGCTCAACATCGCTAGTCAGAGAAATGCAAATTAAAACCACAGTAGGATTCTACTACACAGCCACTAGCATGGCTGAAGTTTTAAAAGACTGACATATTTAGCACTAATCATACTATATTGTAATTATGGCCATGTTTCTCTATTCCAGTAAAACATGAGCTCATGGTTTTAAAAAAAAGTCTGAAAATAATAAGTGGTCATTGCTGGTAGCAATGTAAAATGTATGGACACTTTGGAAAGCAGAATGGCGGTATCTAATAAAGTTAAGCATATATTTACCATGTGAACTAGCAATTTCATTCCTAAGTATTTACCCAAGAGCAATGTAAAAAGAGCTATGTAATGTAAAATGTAAAATCTGAAATGAGCAATGTAAAAGAGCAATGTAAAAAAGAGGTATTTACCCAAGAGCTATGTAAAAATTTGCATACAAATGTTCACAATTGTGTGATTCATAAAAGCCAAAACTTCAGCAGAATCCAGATGCTAATCAAGTGAACACACAAATAAATGTTGGTACACCCATATTAAAGAATACAACTCAACAATACAAAACAAATGAAATATTAATAAAACATGGATGAATCTCAAAACATTATGCTAAGTAAAAAAAGTCAAACACAAAAGACTGCTTACTATATGACTCCATTTATTTGAAAATATAAATGTCTACAAAATGACTTGTATCAAGACAAAACTACAGTGACAGAAACTAGACCAACGGTTGCCTGGCGCTGCAGATGGGAGAGGGGACCAGTTGCAAAGAAGCAGGAAGAAACTTTTTAGGGTGAAAGACCCACAATGTTCTGATTGTGGTGGTGGTTCCATGATTGTATATAATTACCAAAATAAAACTGTACTGTATGTTGTATGTATGTATGGTTTGTATGTAAACAAAATCTTAATTTTAAAAAAGGAACACAAAATCAGAAAACAAATAGTGCCCCACTGCACTAATGAAAGAAATAAAATTGAAACTGAGATATTATTTTTTTCTCATAGACTTGGCAAGAATTACACTAGTGATGAAAGGTGTTAATTAGTACACCTAATTAACATTTGGCATTGTATTATCAAAACCCTTAAAAAATGGGGACCTTTTTGTCCCAGCAATTCTACTTCTGGAAATGTTTACTACAAAAACAATCAGACAAAATAAACCTGTACAAGAATGGTAATGAAGGCCAGGCACAGTGGCTCACACCTGTAATCCCAGCACTTTGGGAAGCAGAGGTGGGTGGATTACCTGAGGTCGGGAGTTCAAGACGAGCCTGACCAACATGCAGAAACCCCGTCTCTACTAAAAATACAAAATTAGCCAAGTGTGGTGGTGCATGTCGGTAATCCCAGCTACTTGGGAGGCTAAGGCAGGACAATCACTTGAACCTGGGAGGCAGAGGGTGCTGTGAGCTGAGATGTCGCCATTGCCCTCCAGCCTGAGTAACAGGAGTAAAACTCCATCTCAAAAAAAAAAAAAAGAATGGTAATGAAAAGCTGTGAAAAATAACTGGGAAAAAACTTGTATGCCCAACAATAGGTGATTGGTTAAATAACGAAATATCCATCCAATTAAAATGATGTGGCCAATAATATACATGTGTCCTTACTGATGAATAAAGACGTACTCAATGTCAGTTTTCTTCCCCTTTCCTGCATTTTATGCTGGTATCTTTCACAAAAATGTTTACTTGGAAGAGTTATGGTACAAATAAGTGAGTAAAAACTATCATAACAGATTTATATTATTAGAAGAAAAATAATTCATAATTTCTACTCTCTTTTACTCCACGGGCATATGAGGCTACCCGTTCTGCCTAATTCTTATGACAATTTTTTAAACAATTACCTTTGGACTTCAATCATTGTTACCACAAAAGATCTAACACGAGCAACTGTATCATTTCAAGAGAGCTCTGATTCACAAATTGAATCAGTTATTTTAATTATTTACTTACAGTTTGCCCAGTGGTAGATAAAGAAGTAACAGAAGGTTCTAGGGTACACTTCGTAGGTTTTTATTATCTGGGTCTCAGTTCCCTTATCTATAAAAAGAAAAGGGCACAGTGCTGGATCTGGTCATTTGTAGTTCTAAGGAAGATTCATCTATTAACAACCAGTCGACACCTTAAAAAATTACAGAAGTGGCAAATGCAAAGTGCCAAGAAACAAACTTTCGTCAACTAGATTACCCTGTAAACATTCACTTAAAGAAAAACTGAAAAGGAACAGGATCCTTATGAAAGCTTGGTGAATTTAAACCCACACTATAACATAAAACGGAAATTCGATTTGTCAAGGAGACTAATAAAGGCAGGAATCACAACTGAAAAGTGATATATCCTCAATGGTTTCCCAGTTGATAAAACTTAATAGTCAATCATCTTACTTGAAGACACTGAAAATGTACAAGTATCTGTCCTTATAATCATATCAACAGTAGGTAAGCTGCCTTATACTCCTGTAACAACTATAGGTAATTTCAAACAGAAAAAGTGCAATATACTTTTAATTATTTAAGGTAAATAATTTATTGTGCCTGCTTTAAAATAACATTTCCCAATCCAACCAGGTTCAGATATTCAAACTGAGTAAGGATAATTCATTTATAAAACTGAAATACAACTTGGGTTCACAAAGACCATGCCTAACCAATTTTTCCTACAACTCAGCATTATGTAAGTCAAAGAAGAGAATAAATATATATAAGTTTGACTGCAGAAAAAGGAAACTTGAATTTTACTTGTGTAATGCCAAGTCAAAGAAACCAAGTTAAGTACAGATATCCACACAAGAAATGAAACTCATTTATTAAACCTTCTTGATAAAAAAAACAATTACAGTTAGAAGCATGGCCAATTCTTAGTAACATTAGTATAATTTTAAAACTTCTATAATCAAAAAGCATTTTGTTATTTGAACACTTTTTAATGTTGCCTTCAGAGGTTATACAATAAAAACAACTTATACATTTTGTACTCTGGTGCCTCATTTTTAAGTTATATCCCAAACAAAACTGAAATACAAGGAAATTGCTCAAGCGAAGTTTCATTAGACGGAAAAAGAATAAAACTTACTCTCATTAAGTCTGGCTAGAGATGGTGGTGACTGGATGTTGTACTGTAACATAAATGACACAGCTAGGTAACACAAAGCATGAAAACAAGGGAAAGGCTCCATCCTATCACTGTTTAGACCCTTCACTGTCTCACTTATGTATGCTACAAGGCAACTGCTGGAAGAAGAATGCACCTCTTATTTTCGAGCAGAAAGGAAGCGATTCTTTATCTGCCAATAGTAAGGGATTTCTTCTTAAACTGTTTCTCTGACACCAGTGATTTGTTAACACTTGATATTTATTAGGGGCTTATTTCTTTATTGAAGAAAATTAAGATGCTCAAAATTATTTTTCCTGTTCTCTCTGCTGTTTGGAAATAGATAGGGGAGTGGGAAACTAGAGAAGCGTCTTCAAGATCTATAAGGGCTTTGATTAATTTATAGCAATGACCCATTGCAAGTTTCCCTTTTGATGCCCAGGTGTCAGGATTCCAGTATTAAAGTTCCCATAATCTTCTCCATCCAAATGCAAATTGTTGACATTTTCTTCTCCTTCAACTCTCCTTCAATTATAGTTCCTTAGGACTAGAAAGCTGAGACTATATTGTAGGAGGATAAAAAAAATTACAAGAACACTTCATTTTTGTGAACAAGTCTATACCACTGAGTCACAATAACGACAGTTCTGCAAGGTTTTGGTTAGTTTACATTTTCTTGGCTTAATTATGGTAAACTAGGCTAAAAGTAAACCATATTGTACTTTTTCTTGTGTAAAATTATAATTTTACATAGTAGAATCAAGGACTTATGAATTTTGTCATCATCTTCAAAAATCCCTATTTTTAGTGAGTCAGTAGAAAGTCCAGGATGCCACTGAAATAGATTCTTCTGAAATCAGTTAAATAATTACCATTATTTTTAAACGTTTTCAAAATAAGTACATCCTTGACCTATAAAAGAATGCCTGTGCTAACAATTTCTTGAATGTCACTATATAATAAGCAAGACGTCATCATGAAAGTACAATTACAATTCATCTGTGACAGTGGGTCCTTGCATCAGGAAGTAAGATTGGATGGAGAAATGCATGGGAATTTTTGGAATAAATTCTCCATTCTGGTTTTATGATTTTAATATAAGTGCAACAGTTAGAATACACAACAAGAGAAAAGGACAGGAACATATATGGGAAAAAGATGACTTTTCTATTCGAGCCAGCTATTTTAGAAAAATCCTAGAATACTTACAGTGAATGTCAGAATGCCATCTGGTTGTACTGTTGATGTAAATTTTAAATGTAACTTTAAGGATTGATGCAGATCTTCCTTTGCAAAACCAGAAACATTAAAAGTTACACCACAGTAAGGGTCACAGCAGGGGGCAAGTGGATTGCTTAATGGAATAATCATTTCAACTCTATATATTGTAATTACAGAAATCTGGAATCATAGGATAATCTGCACCAATAATAATACTGGTACCTTGTTTTACAATAAAGCCCTTGAAGAATAAAGTGTACAATTATACTACAATCCTGAGTAGTGGGATCCTTGCCTCTAGAAGTGAGACTTGGATAGAGAGATACATCTTTTCCCACAAGCTCTAAATTTCTTCCACAACTATGCTGAGTTACAGTCTGAAATTTTTTTTAGAAAGTAATACAATGCCGGGCGCGGTGGCTCAAGCCTGTAATCCCAGCACTTTGGGAGGCCGAGACGGGCGGATCATGAGGTCAGGAGATCGAGACCATCCTGGCTAACACGGTGAAACCCCGTCTCTACTAAAAAAATACAAAAAAACTAGCCGGGCGAGGTGGCGGGCGCCTGTAGTCCCAGCTACTCCGGAGGCTGAGGCAGGAGAATGGCGTAAACCCGGGAGGCGGAGCTTGCAGTGAGCTGAGATCCGGCCACTGCACTCCAGTCCGGGCGACAGAGCGAGACTCCGCCTCAAAAAAAAAAAAAAGAAAGTAATACAATTCCATCACATGTAGAAGCTGTTAATCTGAATTAGGAATAGAATGAATCTGATAACATGGCCATGTAGACTTTTCAGCAAGCTCTTCCCTAGGGTCCAGGCCGCTGTCCAAGTTGACTGCCCTCCCAGTTTGAGGGAGTACTGCACTATGGAGGGGAAATATGGGGATAAAGCAGGAGGACTAGCACAGGAAGGCAGCAACAATAGTATCATGTAACATTTGCTAGCACCGTGTATAACTCATGGTCTTTTTCCCCATGATGACAATCCTTTTCTAGAACTTATGACTTCCACATAAGGTGGCAATTATTTGTATTTTCCCAATTTTTCCTTCTAATTTTATTCTGGTAAGGAAATTACATTCTCCACCATTAAAAAAGACTTAGATATTATGAAAACTGGAGCTAGGTCGGGTCCCTTTCCTCTTTGGTTAAAGAAGAGCTGTAAATATGTGGACTGAGAACTACCTCTGCCATGTAAAGAAAACAGTTTAAAAAATAAACACAAATTTGCAGAGAAAGTCAGAGAAAGGATTCAAGAGTCTTGACAATATTCAAGTCTTGCACTATCAAAGTCTAGTTCTACTCTATCCATCTTGAAGCCAACATACCCACTTTTTAGCTAGTATAAGTTGAACTTTTGTAATCCAAGAATTCCAACTCTTAACCTCCCTTTACCAGATGCTTATTTTCACCTGTATAAAAATATTAGCTTTTGTCTCTCTTCCCCCGCACCCACCTGCCTCAAAGACTATAATTTGCCTCTACAGCAAACCCCTAGGGATGGCAATGTTTGAAATAATCCTTTTCAGATACTTAATCTTTTGATGACTGACTTTACATTACATATTACCATAGATGCAAATCAGTATCTACTTTGTCAAGATCTCCCTGCCAGTACTACCTCCCTCTCTGGTACATAAGCTTTGAACTTGGTCAGCAAAAGGCAAGTGGCCATAGCTGGGTTAATAATGCACTAATAGTAAATATATCCATGGCAGTAATTTTAAAGGTGTAAAAGAGAAAGGCAGCCTTGTTGAAATGTGTTCTTGCTTTTAGGTTCCTAGGATAGAAGCAATCTGACATCATCTCTCAAACTATTTGGGTAATTTGTTTTTGTTTTGGGGGTTGTTTTTGTTCAGAAATCTTAAGAATCTAACCATTCCCTACATAGTAAATTCTAGGACGTTCTGAAGAATTAGTTTTTCTAGAGAGCTTCATATCATCTCACATGAATAAAAACAAGTCACCTTATTTGTTCACAAGTTATTAAGTATCATCTGATGAGAATATAGTGGTTCTTGTCAGCATCTGTGAATTAATCATATTCTAGTAAAAATATTACAGCTTCTTTCTGCTACACTATTAAATAATAGTCTTTTTTTTTTTTTGTAAACTTTTGTCATACTCTTTCTAGAGATGTTGGATTGAAATTCTAATGTTATAATGCAGATCATATCCTGACTAAGGCAGTCTGACAATAGAGTAAGTCCTGACACAATGTTCATCAATTGTTAACAGTAGCAGAAACCATTAGTCCAGTAAAACACAAATAAATGAGGTGAACAAATGAAATATATGGTGAGAATTTAGTGTGCAATTTTCATGGGAAGAACTGTTACCTTCATTTTTCAAACAGGGAAACTAATGCACAGAGAAGTTAACGAACTTGCCACGTGTTACATGCAACTCTCAAGTAGTTTGAGAGTTGATGTCAGATTGCTTCCATCCTAAGAATAAGGGGCAGAACTGGGATTGGATTAAAGTCTGTTGGACTCTACAGTGTATGTTCTTTTTACTATACCAGACTGCTCTCCTTCAACTGTGAAGTTCTGTGAAGCAGCAATTACAAAGCTTTCCCACCATATCTTCCAAAGAACCCTTTGATGACATCATATTTCACAGAATTTTTTTTTATTATAAATTATTCCTCTTGGAATGCCTATGGAGTAAGGTGAATATGCAGTTAAGATACCGAGGGAGAGTTAATGGAGATCGCCTACAAAAGGTCTACTTTTGGAAATACCATTATATATAGATCAGCCTACTTTAGGAGCATTCAATTTTGGTTTCATTAAGTATGTATGTACTTCAGAGCCAGAATTATATTTAAGAAATCCATTGTATATTTTTCCAGCATCTGGTCATGAGAATATTTCAAAGAAAGGAAAGCCCTTTGTTTTGTTAATGCATGTCCCCTCCTCCCTGTAACTACCCTCCCAACTAATGAAGTTACTCTTAGTCTCAGAAATCTGGTTTAGGAAAACTTTAAAAATAAAACCAAAAAACAAGCCACTAGGCCGGGTGCGGTAGCTCACGCCTGTAATCCCAGCACTTTGGGGGGCTGAGGTGGGTGGATCAGGAGGTCAGGAGATCGAGACCGTCCTGGTCAACATGGTGAAACCCCGTCTCTACTAAAATACAAAAATTAGCTGGGCATGGCGGCACGCACCTGTAGTCCTGGCTACTCGGGAGGCTGAGGCAGGAGCATCGTTTGAACCCTGGAGGCGGAGGTTGCAGTGAGCCAATATTGTGCCACTGTACTCCAGCCTGGGCAAGTGAGACTCCATCTCAATAAATAAAATACAATAAAAACAAGTCACTTAGTTGCTTAGCTCTTTCTACTTTGAGGCAGGATACAGTCTGCTTTGTTTGACTATTATCTCCCTGAACTTGTTACACTATAGGTGACTGTTGAAGGGCAAGGCTTTACTAACTTAAATCTGGTTAGAAATCAAGCAATTACACAGTTGCCTGAGCCTGAGGGTGGAACAGCTTTAAGACAGGAAAGAGAAATACTAAAAGACCATTCCAAAATATTTATATAGTTAATGGGAACAAGAAAATTCCCTCACAAACTATGGCTTCCTCTAAAAAGAAAAATAAGTATCACCAAAATGCAAGAGCTCCCACATATTAAGCAAATGTTCTAAATTTGTTTCCATTTGTTGTAAAGAAATGTGTATAGCCACAAGTTTTCTGAAACTGCTAACATTACATTTCAATGTAAATTCTTTTTGGAAGACAAATGAAAATGCTGAGTAGGCTTTCCTTACCTTTCCTTGTCCCCCCAACACCCCCCTTTTTTTTTGGTTTCTTTAAAAAAAGCTCTGAGCAACAGGGCAGTCTTAACGCATTAAGATTAGAAGCATGTGACCAAAGAAAAGTTGGTCCCAACAGAAGGCTATTTTACTTTTTACCATTAGAAATGGGAGGAAAAAGCTGCTGTGCAAGTGCTACATGTCACCAATCCAAAGAGGTTATGCACTTTGGCAGCACATTTAAGAAAAACCTGTATATTGTTAGCTCTAATGATTTCCAGGTCTTTCTTGTTCAACAAGGGGTGCCTACCTGGCAACATATCAAAAGATGCTAAAATGAAATGCAAGAGACAGAAGACAGGCTGGTTGTCAAAAGAAAAAAAAATGAGATGCCAGTATGACAAAGACTTTTTATTAACAAGTACATTAATTAAAAGAAAGAGTAAGAAGGGAGCATTACCCAGTATTATCTGTCTTAGTTGGATTGGTTGCACACCTGCAATGTTTCTTCTGGGATACCACAAAATGAAATTAACGAGGGTCTCTTAACAGTAAAGGAAATGACCCACAGATCAGATTGTCTCACTGGAGTCTCATTTTAGAGATTACTGTGGAAATTCTGGTCATGACATTCTAAGGAAACAGGTCTTACATCTATGGGAATAACTTTTATTTGGTAGATTACTGAAATGTAACTATGTGGAAGGGGTTATTTTATGTCTAATAAAGTAAAGCAATAGAAGCTACAAGAACTGTATTGACCTTTTTCAAATTAATGATTTTATATATGTGTGTGTTTGTGTGTATATATATAAATATAATTATATATTTTAGACGTGTGTAAATGTAGAAATTAAACGCTGTGTATTCACTGCCCAGATGAAGTGTTTACCACATCTGCTTCAGATACATTTTATTAAGACATAATGCTACTACAGATCCATCCAAAGACTGCACCTTTAACTGAATCTGTCCCAGAGTTTACCACTATTCTGGCTCTGGTGCGAATCCTTGATACTCATACTTTAAATTTTGATACATATGACTATAGCCATAAAAATACGGTTGTTTTATGTTTTTAAAATGTACATAAATGGCTCTCACACTGGCCTAAGCTTTTATATATAACTTGCTTTCTCCCAAATCAGCCTTATTTTTACAGTCTATCCATGTTGATGTGCTTCAAGTCAGTGACAAGTAAGTAAGTAAAATGAAATAAAATTGATCCATGTTAACACGTCTAGATCTGGTACATTTATTTCATATATATAGTATAGTATTCCACTATATCAATACACTATAGGCCCACAGATTCAAGAAACTCACTGAATCCCAAGAAGAAACATGAAGAAAATTACATTTAGACATCACAATCAAATTGCTCAAAACCACTGATAAAGAGAAAAATCTTAAAAGCTGCCAGAGGAAAAAAAGACATATTACACACAGAGGAACAAAGATAAGGATTATAGCATATTTCTCATTGAAAACAAAACAATCTAGAAAATAACAGAGTAACATCTTTGAAGTCCTTAAAGGAAATCATCCTAAAATTGCATAACCAGCAAAAATAACTTTCATTATTATTATTATTTTCTAACAAGCTCCCGCTATGTTTTTAACAAGTTCCCACCAGGAGATCTCAAACTCCTGGCCTCAAGTGATCCTCCCACTTCTCAGCCTCCCAAAGTGTTGGGATTACAGATGTGAGCTACCACATGTGGCTAAAAAAACCTTTCAAAAATGGAGATATTATAAAGACTTTTTCAGACATTAAAAAAAATTAAAAGAATTTATCACCAGCAGACTGGCACTGTAAGTAGTCATAAAGGAAGTAAAATGACTAACAGATGAAAAACTTTATATCTACAAAGAAATGAAGAGCATGAAAATAATAACAAGCACAGGAAACAACAACAATACAGGTAAATATAAAGACTTTTGGTATTATTTAAATCTCCTTAAAAGATAACTGTTTAAAGCAAAATAACAATGTAGTGTGGGGCTTAAAACATATGTAAGAGTGAAATGTATGACAACAGTAGCACAAAGGCTGGAAGGTGAGAAATGGATATAGACTTCTGTAAGGTTCTTATGCTATGCATAAAATAGTATACCAATTGAAGGTATACTGTGATAGGTTAAAGATGTATACCATATACCGTAAAGCAATCATTAAAACAATATAGCAAACAGTTACAACTAAAAAGCCAACAAGAAAGATAAAATGGGGGCATAACATGCATGATTCAGTTTAAAAATTCTGATAAATTGGAAGTCATTAAAATTAGAAACTTCTGCTCTTCAAAAGACACTGTTAAAAGGATAAAAACACAAGCCACAAACTAAGGAGTACTTATTTGCAAATGATGTCGCTGATAAAGGATTTGTATTCAGCCATCAGAAAACCCTTAAAGCTCAATTAAAAAAACACACAATTTTTTTAAAAGTAGAGAGAAGACTTGAACAGATACTTCACCAAAAAAGACATATGGATGGCAGATCACTAGTCATCAGCAAAATGCAAATTATAACCACAAGTAACACTACACAAACATTAAAATATCTAAAATTTAAAAAACTAACCATACTAAGTAACAGCAGTGATATGGAGGTACTGGAACTCACAAACCATTGGTGGAAATGTGAGGTGGTAAAACCACTTTGGAAAACAATTTAACTTAAAAAAATTATGCATATACCTAGCTTATTATCCAGCCATTTCATTCCAGGTGAAATGAAAGCATATGTCCATGCAAAGACTTATACATGAATGTCCAAGGAGTTTTATTTCTAATAGCTCTAAACTAGAAATAACTCAAATGTTCATCAGTAATGAAAAAAACAAAACAAAAAAACTATAGTATATCCCTACAATAGATTACTACTAAGCAATAAAAAAGGAATGAACTATTAATTAATGCAACAACATGGATAGATCTCAAAATAAATAAGTTGCGTGAAAGAAGCCAGATGAAAAAGAGTTCATTTTATACGATTCTATTTACATAAAAATCTAGGAAATGAAAACTAATCTATAGTGACAAAAAGCCTACAGATGACAGTGGGAGGAGAAAGGTGTAAAAAGAAAAAAAGAAAACATTACAAAGGGGTAGAGGAATTTGTGGTGATGAATATGTTCAGCATCTTGACTGAGGCAATAGTTTCATGTGTATACGCACATCAGACTTACCAAACCATATGGTTTTAACAAAGTTCTTTACATAATCTAAACCTGTTTTCATTAATCACATTGTTGGTGCTGGTATTCTGAGTAATGTGTATTCACTGTGAGTTGAACAAATGAATACTTATGTGAAGTTCTAATTCTATCATTTCCGGCACCACTGAAAACCAAGGTAACCAATAATTTGTATGGGAAAAAGGTGATTCAAGACCAGAATTTTAATCACTTGAATTTGAAGTATCAGTACGAACTCCTGGTATCATTTTATCCTAAAGATCTGCCCACTAAAAAAAGCCTAGAAACAATAACAAACCCAAACAATGAGTACCTTAGTGCTAAGGGAACCTTGGAGAAATGGCTGATTCCAGGTCTGGGTTAGAAAACGTACACATGAGCGTGGAACATGTTGCCAAATCTAAGCAACCAAGATTATGTCAAAAGGACTCAGGAGCCCAGTGGCCAAAATAACAATTTGCATACCAATAAAGACAATGATTTCAGTGAAATAAAAATACCAAATATTTTTATATTTGAAAAGTAAGAAATACTTTTTGATATGGAATATAACTTAAATCCATAAGTTAATTAACTGGTCACTGTTAGAGGATGCTAATGGATCAATGCATTATTTTGAAAATGAATAAAGCAAACAAATTATTCGTTTATCCCATCATTTATAGAAACCATACCTACCAAAAAGTAATCAAATAGAAAATGAAGTTTCACTTTATGGAACTATTCAGCTAATAAATACAGAAGAACTGGTAGAATTAGATTATCACCATTTTGCAAACCTTAACAAATTAATGGATCTAGGTATTAATCATCAACATCTATAATATCAAAATGGAGAGATGATCCAACATTATGTGCCTCCTGATTAAGTACAGATCACTTGCACTATCTAGTGAGGTAGTCATAGTCACCCATCAAAAAAAAAACAAGCAAATAAACAGAAACATGAATGTGATCAAGCCTCCAGATTAAACTACCAATGAACAGAAGAGAGAGCAGAATAACATGCTATACCACATGGATGCAACAGTAAAATACAGATTGTGGTAAACTCTAAGACAAAGCCACCTGAATTCTTCAAAACTAAATTCCAAGGGGGAGAGATGTGGAGAGGGAACCACTCCCTAGATGCTGACATTCTCAAGTTCAACCTTTTTATTTCTCTTTCCTTTCCTCCTTGGTGAACTCATTCATCATATTAAGCTATAAACTTTATGACTGATTATCAAATCTCTCATGATGACACCGAAGAGGTGACATGTCTAAAGCCCAGCCTCATCATGGGTTACAGATTCACAGGACCAAAAGGAATCTTAGAAATCATCCAAGCTAACCATCTACCTAATAAACTGATCTAATAAAACAAGGTCACTTTAAAAACCTTGGAGCAAATTTTTGAACAAAATATAAATAAAATCCAAACTTCCTAACATTCAAAGCCCAATCCCTCTTTCTAGTTTTATCCTCCTTCTCTTCTACATATATTTACTCCACTGACAAACTAGACAACAGCTATTCCCCAAATATGCCTATATGCTCTTACCTAATCTGTTTCCATACCATAGCCCCATCTACTATTTCCATTAGCTGAAATATTCCCATTGGTGAGATAATGATTTTCTGTTCTGATTTACATCCCGCTATACAATAGTGGTGAATGATTAGCATTTCTACAGTATCTCTGATATTCAGGATCAAGTATAAAACACTCAAAAGAACCAAGATACAACCAAATCTTTCTCACCAAGTCCAATTCAAATACCACTTGCTAATACCTACACATAGCTCTAACTCATCTCTGACCCACATTTCCCAAATTTTCCCTAATTTGGCACATACAGCCTATATAAAAGTTAAAAAAATTAAATCAGATAATATTTGAAATTATAAACTCTAAGCATGTTAGAATGTACTGGTAACTTTCACATAAATGTAAGGTGGTTAACTTTACCATTTCTGAAAACTCATTTATCTAACAGCAAAAGATTCATTCATAATCCTTATAACATTATTTTGTTTGCCATATACTCAATATCAATTTTTTTTTTTTGACAGACAAGGTCATGGGGCGTCACCCAGGCTGGAGTGCAGTGATATGATCTTAGCTCACTGCAGCCTTGAACTCCTGAGCTCAAGTGATCCTATTACCTCAGCCTCCAGAGTAGCTGGGATTACAGGTGCACGCCACCACAACCAGCTAAAATATTTTACATATATATTTTTTTAGAGGTGAAGTCTCATTTTGTCGCCCAGGCTGGTCTCGAAATTCTAGTCTCAAGTGATCCTCCCACCTCTCAAAGTGCTGGGATTATAGGCGTGAGCCACCACTCTCAGCCTTAACTCTCAATTTTAAATGAGATGTAAGTGACTCATCACAAAGTCACTTATACTGACTTATGCTGGAGTTAGATATTAAAATGAAGGCAATGCAACCTCATGAGATCTTGAAAAACAACTTTTAAAATATTTTAAAAAATAAAGTTAAGACAAAAAACAAAATCTTTAATTTATAAAAGTTCAATTATGTATGTTTGGTAAAAGTAACAATAATACTATAAAACTGTATTTTCATACATCATTGGTGAGCATATATCAGCTCTTAATCTTAGGCAAAGACTTCTAGATGCCATCTAGTAGTACATTCTCTACCCCTTCCTCAGAAACAGAACTTCAATTTTTTTCAAACTAGCAATGCATTCAACTAAAAGACAGTGTTTTCCTTTTCTTCTGCAGCTATTATGCCCATATTATTCAATTTTAGCCCATGGAACATAAAAGGAATTGTTATGTGATTTCCAGCAAGGATCCTTAAAAGGAAACTAGTAACCTGTTTTTCATTGCCTCTAAAAGGGGTAACTGGGTGACAGTTGGTAACTGGGAGAGAGATGAAACAGAAAACTTGTAAATCCTTCTGTATCTTTTGAATTTTGAATTACATAAATGTCTTATTTATTAAAACACACACATGATTTTAAAAACTATAGTTACTTTTTAAAAGTATTACTGGTTTGGGGAAAAAAGTGGCAATTTCATTAGTCATGTGTCACTTAACAACAGGGATACATTCCGAGAAATGTGTCATTAGGTATATGATGTCACAGATATCACACAGTGTACTTACACAAACCTAGATGGTATAACCTATTGCTCCTAGGCTACAAACCTGTACAGCACATTACTGTGACAAATTTGTGTATCTAACAGATCTAAACAGCCAAAATGTAATGGCGTTGCACTATGACTTTATGATGGCTATGATGGCTCTGGGTAATAGGAATCTTTCAGCTCTACTTTTTTTTTTTTTTTGAGACATGGTCTTGCTCTGTCATCCAAGGTGGAGTGCGGTGGCACCATCTCGGCTCACTGATGCCTCTGCCTCCTGAGTTCAAGCGGTTCTCCTGTCTCTGCCTTCTGAGTAGCTGGGATTACAGCTGCGCACCACCACGCCTGGCTATTTTTTGTATTTTTAGTAGAGACAGGGCTTCACCATGTTGGCCAGGCTTGTCTCGAACTCTTGGCCTCAAGTGACACACCCAACTGGGCCTCCCAAAGTGCTGGGATTACAAGCATGAGCCACCACGCCCCGCCTTCAGCTCTGTTATAATTTTAATGGATCACTATTGTGTATGTGGTCCGACATTGACTGAAACATCATTATGCAGTGCATGACTGTATGTACTTTCTTCTCGTTTAAGTTTAAATTTTAAATTTAACTACTTATTTGTGAAGAATACTCCAAAAAATGCTCTGGGTTGGGGGATGATAATGGAAACCTCTTTTCTGCTGGTTGATGTAAACTTTATTAACTCCATGTGCCAACAGAACAGTGTCACCAGGGCCTAAGGTGGAGGAGGGGAAAAGGCATAAAATGTGGTAATTTTTACCTAACCTGATGGATTACAAATCTCGGACACCTGAAATAAAGATAGACTTTCATCTGCTTATTTCTAAACCATGTGACTATTATTTCAAATAAACAGTCCTCTACATACAGTTTTTATGACCAACCAAAACACTTTTTAGGAAGGGCCACAATAGAAACCTTGGCATTAGACTATACTGTACAGCTGATTCTAATGGCTAAAATTAGATTAGTCATATACTGAAACTTGATGTACTGATCTGTGTTTTTTCACAAACTTTTGTGCAGCATGGAACAATACTGCAAAAAATAGAAAAGGTAATAGGACAGGGGCCGGGCATGGTGGCTCATGCCTGTAATTCCAGCACTTTGGGAGATGAAAGCGGGCAGACCATGAGGTTAGGAGTTCAAGACCAGCCTGGCCAATGTGGTGAAACCCCATCTCTACGAAAAATACGAAAATTAGCTGGGTGTGGTGGCAGGTGCCTGTAATCCCAGCTACTCAGGAGGCTGAGGCAGGAGAATCACTTGAACTGAACCTGGGAGGCAGAGGTTGCAGTGAGTCAAGATTGCACCACTGCACTCCAGCGTGGGTGAGAGAGCAAGACTCCGTCTTGAAGGAGAAAAAAAAAAGAAAAGAAAAGGTAGTGGGACAGAATGTATAGCACTGTTGACAAGTCACAGCCCAGGCAATTCAGAAGCCTGGAAGACTTACCCCTACTACTACCTCTTTTTGCACTGGCACTTAGAAGGTTGTATTCTTTCTGTTCCTGGTTCTATCACTCACTAGCTTTCAGACTTTGAGTTACACACTTAACAAAACAGTATTTCCTAACTCAAGAAACTTATTTCATCTTAATAAACCAGTGAAGGTTATCAATAAGTGTGTGCTGCAACATTTTCTGACTACCTGCCTTGTGTTAAACCTTTTTACATCAAAGATTATCTCATTTAATCTTTATGATAACCATGTGATGTAGGGTCTTTCACTTTGCAGACGAGGAAACAATACTCACAGGTAGTTAAAAGAAGGTGTTCATAGTCACACAACTATTAAATGCAGAATTTAGGAGGCAAGCTAGGTTGCTGCCTCTGAGTCCAGTGTTAAACCCACTATACTTAACTCAAGTGGGCCTTAGTCTTCTCGAATACTGGGCTAATGGGTCTTCCACACAGCCCTCAGAGCTGTATCATGATATGGCTCATTCCTTTCATAACTGCTTTGTGGTAGGCACAAGCAGGTCTCGTGGAAGTTTGCTTTCTAGTGGGAGTGGGGTGAGATTTTGAGGACTACTTAACATAACTTAAACCACTCCTCTGTGGTTACTTCTGTATAGTGTCTTCATGCCTATATATTATTTAAGGGTCATACAAAGAATTTTCATGGTTATCTGGGACTATGAAAATCCCACCTCTAAAAGAAAAATAAAGCAGCATTTTTGAACGGCCAGAGATTTAAAACAATGTTCACAAGACTTATGTTCAAAATGTCAAATATTTGTAAATCCATGTCAAAGAATGGTTAACTGCTAAAAACAAACACATAAACCAACAACAACAACAACAAAAATCATAAAATGTACCCTCAATCCATTAGAGTTATTGGTAGAACTTTTAAAAAATGGATGTCTCTATCTGCTGTGACTTGGGTTTAGCAGTTCTGGGCTGGGAACTTAGACATCTGATATACACTCCTCGTTAGCATTCACTACAAAGGCTCAGACACTATATTTTAAATTTATGTAATCTAGTACAGGAAGCTTTGCCTTTCTGAATGTGATATAATAGTAACATCCTGTCAGTATAATGTAAATAATATTCTTCTCTGTTCCAAAAACATATTTGGTTAAAAAGTAATCAAAGTCTCCACAAATTCATGTATTTTTCAAAGAAGGATGATACATATTTATTCACTCAGCAAATATTTATCAATCACCTACAAGGTGCTATGTTAGGCACTGTCATAGATACAAAGGGACAGACACCCATCCTGATATCCAGAAGTTTTCATCTAATAATTAAACAAATAAAATTAGATTCTACAGATCAAGCTGCTTCACAGGTGCTCATAATTCTGAAAACAAATGCACAAGCTGATTTCTACATGTCAAGCAGCAGAAGGAATGGTATCATAAGGACAGTGTGGGAAAATGTAGATTTAATAACATAACAACAGACTTTTACTCTACTTATTTCTAAACTATGTGATGACTATTATTCCAAATAGTCTTCTGCATATAGTTTTTATGACCAACCAAAATACTTTTTAGGAAGGGCCACAATGGAAACCTTGGCATTAGACTACATAGTATAGCTGATTCTTATGGCTAAAAATTCCCTCCTAAACGTCTATTTAGGTATCCTTTAGGATAAATGAGAAAATTCTAAAATGTGCACCTGCATATGTTATATTACTTAGACATTACAAGCATGTTATTTCCTCAGTGTTTACATTTCAAAGCTTTTACAGCCAAAGCACTCTACTCAATTCAAAAAGACAGGCTTTAGTGAAGACAAATAAACCCTTTTGGGCATCAACTTTAGAGGTCAACATTAAATTCTGCTCTTCAATTTCAGCTCACAATCCAAACTGAGCCTGCAATAAGAAAAGCTGCGGGAAACACAGGGGATTGTGCTTCCCTTTTAACCCCACCTACTCTTTTTCCCAGCTTCCTATTCACAAGGACAGGGAGGCACCCCGATTTCAGACAAAGGGAACTGATAAAAAAGGGATGAACATATTAGCAGAAACTCACATTCAGGCTGCTGGGACATATAAAGATGCACTTTGCCAAAGTATTTCCTTATAATTCAGGTAAGTCAAATTAAAGTTTTATGCTATGCTAGCACACATATCCCTCCCCTTTTCCCCCTTTTAACAGCTAATAATGTTCTTGAAACACAAGATTACACAGAAAGCTATTTTCTTTGGCCAGGTCTGTCAGAAGAAGCCAGTCTTAATAAGTTGCAGATGGAACATTTCTATTTAAGGAGTTACTTAAAAAATAACATGAATTTCAGGCCTGGTGCAGTGGCTCATGCCTGTAATCCGAGCACTTTGGGAGGCCAAGGAGGGTGGATCATGTGAGGTCAGGAGTTCGAGACCAGTTTGGCCAACATGGCAAAACCCCATCTCTACTAAAAATAAAAAAACTAGCTGGACATAATGGTGGGCCCCTGTAATCCCAGCTACTCAGGAGGATGAGGCAAGAGAATTGCTTGAACCTAGGAGATAGAGGTTACAGTGAGCCGAGATCACTCCACTGCACTCTGGCCTGGGTGGCCGAGAGACACTCTATCTCAAAAGGAAACAAAACAAAACAAAATCCATGAATTTCAGAGGAGTGAAGTGTCCCTTTGGGCAACTGCCAAGTGTTCAGTGATGAGGGGTATAAAAGCATTCTTAACACATGCTCCTGCAGGTTGATTTTCTTAGGGACAGGGAATTTGTCTGGAGATGTCAATTCAAATGCAAACCTGGTAACAGGTAACATTAAAATGAACACAAAACCTGATTACCTTTGTTACCCCAGTGTACACATCATTGGCCCATGTGAAGGGTTAACAATAGAGGCTTCAGGTAATAGAGCTCAAAGGTAAGCTTTTAGTCAATCTTGCCCCACAATGAAAGAGACTTTCTTCCAGTTCTTTTAATTTATATTTGTTATTTTTTTCCTAAAGAGTAGTGGGGGGGAGGTGGACACACTGTCATTTCTAAAATTTATTTAATATTGTATTATAATTACTAACACCTATCAAAAACATATAACCATTATCACTTATTCATTAAAAAGTGAGTCTGGGCAACATAGTGAGACTCTATCTCTAAAAAAAATTTTTTTAATTTTTAAATTAGCTGGGCATGTGGCATACACCTATAGTCCCAGTTATTCAGGAGACTTGAGCCTGGAAGGTCAAGGCTGAAGTGAGCTGTGATCACGCCAGGCACTTCAGTGTAGGCAACAAAGTGAGACCCTGTTTCAAAAACAACAAAAATGGCCGGGTGCGGTGGCTCACGCCTGTAATCCCAGTACTTCGGGAGGCCAAAGCAGGCGGATCACGAGGTCAAGAGATCGAGACCATCCTGGCTAACACGGTGAAACCCGTCTCTACTAAAAATGCAAAAAATTAGCCAGGCGTGGTGGTGTGCGCCAGTAGTCCCAGCTACTGGGGAGGCTGAGGCAGGAGAATGGCGTGAACCGCGGAGGCGGAGCTTACAGTGAGGCGCGATTGCACCACTGCACTCCAGCCTGGGCGACAGAGCGAGATTCCGTCTCAAAAAAGAAAAAAAACCCAACAAACCAGGTCTAGGACTGGCATGGTGGCCCAGGCCTCTAATCGGAACACTTTGGGAGCCTGAGGCGGGTGGATCATTTGAGCCCAGGAGTTCAAAACCACCCCAGGCAACATGGCGAAATTCTGTCCTTACAAAAAAAAAGCCAGGTGTGTGGTGGCCTGTGCCTGTAGTCCCAGCTGCCCAGGAGGGTGAAGTGGTGGATCGATTGAGCCCAGAGGTTGAGGCTGCAGTGAGCCATGAATGGGCCACTCCACTCCAGCCTGGGTGATAGAGCAACACCCTGTCTGAAAAAAAAAAAAAACCCACAAACAGATCTGAAAGCTAAACTAATTACTTCAAGGAACTAAGCTCCTTGAACAAAAGGCACACAATTAAAAACATTAACTTACACCAAGTAAATCTTTTAGAAGCAACTAGTTCTAACATTTTGGATGTTTGGTTTTCTGTTTTCAACAAACTTTCAAAATATTTGACATGATTACGCACTAAGCTGATAACCTTGTCCATGAGAAACTGCAAACAAACTTCAAATGCTCCAGTGCCTCCAAATGCTACATGTGGTATTAGTCCCATTCTGCTTCTCACTTCACTGGCAGCATGAACTTACCCTTCATTCATAAGTGTGCTCTGTACCAATAACAACCACAATTTCCCCTAGCCAGGCACTACAGTAAATTTAAGTAATTACCTATTTTAGATTGTCATAGTCCTAGTCTTTAGGGGTAAGGGTTGGGAATCACTTTCAGAATCTGATGAAAGTTAATGATCTCTCTTTTTTTTTGGTAGAGATGGGGGTCTCACTATGTTGCCAGGCTGGTCTTGAACTCCTGGGCTCAAGCAATCTTCCTGTCTCAACCTCCCAAAGTGCTGGGATTACAGGCATGAGCCACTGCGCCTGGTCTAACTTTTTGTAGAGATAGGGTCTCACTATGTTGCCAAGGCTGGTCGCAAACTCCTGGGCTCAAGCAATCGTCCTGCCTTGGCCTCCCAAAGTGCCGGGATTACAGGCATGAGCAACTGCGCCTGACTGGAAGCTCTTCTTTAAAAATGACAGACACGGGCGGATCACGAGGTCAGGAGATCGAGACCATCCTGGCTAACACGACGAAACCCCGTCTCTACTAAAAAAAAAAAAATACAAAAAACTAGCCGGGCGAGGTGGCGGGCGCCTGTAGTCCCAGCTACTCGGGAGGCTGAGGCAGGAGAATGGCGTAAACCCGGGAGGCGGAGCTTGCAGTGAGCTGAGATCCGGCCACTGCACTCCAGCCCGGGCGACAGAGCGAGACTCTGTCTCAAAAAAAAAAAAAAAAAAAAAAAAAAAAATGACAGACACACACAAACATGCACAAAATATTGCACATAATTTCAGCAGTTTGTAGATCTGAAGTCGTTTACCTGGAGGTTAAGAATAATATTGGGGAAACTAGATAGCCACAGGTAAAAGAATGAAGTTGGATCCTTAGCTTATACCACATACAAAAATCAACTCAAAATGGATTAAAGATCTAAACATAAGACCTGAAACAATAAAGTTCCTAGAAGAAAATATTGGGGAAAAGCTTCATGACATTGGATTTGACAATTATTTCTTGGATATGATACCAAAAGCACAGACAACAAAAGCAAAAACAGATGAACAGGACTCAAAAACTTTTGCCCAGCGAAGGAAACAGTCAACAGAGTGATAAGGCAACCTATAGAATGGGAAAAAAAATTTGCAAATCATATATGGTTACTTCCTAGAATACACAAGGAACTCTTAACAACTCAACAACAACAAAATAACCTGATTTTTTAAATCATCAAAAGAGAAGATACACAAATGGCCAACAAGCATATGAAAAGATGCTCAATCTTACTAATCATCAGGAAAATGCAAATGAAAACCACAATGAGGTATTACCCCACACCCATTAGGATGGCCACTATCAAAAATAGAATAAAATAAAATAACATGTGCTGGCAAAAATGTGAAAATACTGGAACCCATGTACACTGCTGGTGTGAATATAAAATGGTCCAGTTGCTATGGAAAACAGTATGAAGGCTCTTCAAAAACTTAAAAATAGGATTACCATATAATTCAGCAATCCTACTTATCGACATATATCCAAAAGAACTGAAGCCAGGATCTCAAAGAGATATTTGCATATCTCTGTTCATTACAGCAAGATTCACAAAAGCCAAGAGGTGGAAACATTTGTCTATCAATGAATAAATAAATAAAATGTGGTATATACATACAATGAAATGTCATTCAGCCTTAAAAAAGGAAATCCTATCATATGCTACACCATAGATGAACATTGAGCATATCATGCTAAGTGAAATATTCCAGTCACAAAAAGACAAATACTGTATGATTTCACTTACTGAGGTATCTAAAGTAGTCAAATGAATATAAATAAAGGGTAGACTGTGGTTTCCAGGAGCTGATAGGGAGGATGGGAAGTTGTTATTCAATGGGTAGTTTCAGTTTTGCAAGACGAAAAAGTTCTAGAGATCTGTTGCACAACAATGTGCATATAGCTAACACAACTATACTGTACAATTTTTAAATGGTTACAATGGTCAATTTTTTTTTAACAATAAAAAGAATCCATAAGAGTACAATAAATCTGAGAAGGGAGGCTAAGGTCTTTTTTAAGGGTCCTTTAATGCCTTGCTAGGACTACAGATGAACTTTATTCACAATTGAGAGAATGGGTGCTATAAACCATGGTTTATAAACCCTGTAGTTTATAGAGAGGGTGCTATAAACCAAATTGACTACTCTGAGTCTGGCACTATACTGGGGCACACTACATGTATCATCTTATTTAATCTTCCAATAAGCCTGAAAATGAATGCAAAATAAAATGGAAAGTGGGTGAAAGTGGCTATAAGGTGACCAACTACAATGAGAACACGGTTAGCAATCCTGGCAGAAAGAGATGACAGTGATAGAATTTACTGGTGCCACAGATGGAATGACCCCCAACAAAGTCTTCAACAATTTCCTGGGCCAGGTTCAATACTGCTACCAAGAGGAAGACTGTGTGTGTGGCACAGGGGAAATAGGCAGGAACTCCGTACTTTCCAAATTTTGCTGTAAACCTAAAACTGACTTAAAAAATAAAGTCTATAAATTTTTTTAATGGCAAAAGATCTAATTTATCATATAACCAAAAGAGGTTTTACAGTCATTTTTATTTCAATGCTTGAAAAAAGGCATGTTATTTCAGGAAACCTTCTGACAATTAAATTTTAATTTCCTCCTACTGGATATGCAATGATCTAAACCCCTATTCAGCTGCCATTACAAAAAATAATCACATATGTTTTCTGGGAGAAAAAAATAATGTACAGTACTTTCTGGATTAAAGCAGCATACCATTTCACAATTTTAGCTGATGGAATGAGTAGAGGCATTTATAAGCTTCAATCAATACCACTTTTTTTTTTACGAATTCTTTTTATTGGTGAAATAACAAATGCATACCTTAAGGAAGAACATCCTTTTAAGAATTCTGTTTTATATTTTCCTGTAACTATAACATGCTTGAGAAAGAAGCAGAACTTTCTGTGCATCTATATATTTGTTAAAAAGAATTACTCTTTCTTCGAAACTTATGAGAGAGACCTATGATAGGAATTTAAGGTAAGGTTAATACTATTAAAAACATGAAAATCTAGAGTTAGTTTATTATTTCCAGTATGAATGAATTATAACACATCACTGGCAAAAGAAGCTAAAGTTTCCAAACATTTTCTTATTAATTCCCTCCATATTAATGCAAAGTTTAATATAATGGCATTCTTGGCATCAAACTGATCAAGATGCCTGATTGTATCTCCAGATTAATGTTTTGCATTAACTGATAGTGTCAGATGCCTAATAGCCTTAGAAATTGTTTATAATTCAAGTATTCCAAGACAATTAATTCTCAGGAATGACTTTTATCCTCAAGGGCTTGTGATATGGTTTGGCTGTGTCCCCACCCAATCTCATCTTGAATTCTACTCTCATAATTCCTACATGTTGTGGGAGGGACCCAGTGGGAGATAATTTGAATCATGAGGGCAGTTTCCCCCATATTGTTCTCATGGTGGTGAATAAGTCTCACGAGATCTGATGGTTTTATCAGGGGATTCTGCTTCTGTATCTTCCTCATTTTCTCTTGCCACCGCCATGTAAGAGGTGCCTTTTGCCTCCCACCATGATTCTGAGGCCTTCCAAGCCACGTGGAACTGTAAGTCCCATTAAACCTCTTTTTCTTCCCAGTCTCAAGCATGTCTTTAACAGCAATGATAAGAAAAGAAGGCAGGGAAAGAAGTGCAAAGCCAAAATAAAAGAGAAGTACAAAGCAAAGAAAGAGAAAAAGTAAAAGGAACAAGGGTACTAACTAAAGAAAGCATCACGAAGAAGAAACAATAAAAAAAAATGGCATGACATACAGCATTAAACTAGCAAATTTTACTTATATCACACCGAATATAACTGTCAATCTTACAAGCTGCAATGTTACTTCAGAGGCAGAAGAAATAGGAAGAGGCAAAATATGGTAATACAAGTCCAATTACTACATTGCACTTAATTTGGTTAGATTAGGATAGATGTTTAAAAAACTGCATGAACCAATGATACTAACCCTCTTTACTCCACTTCTTTGTTTTCACTGTTTTATAAACCATAGGTCCTCTTTTAGTCACATACCAATTTAATACACAGATGCACAAAAATGGGGATACTCTTTTACCTTCTCCATTCTCAGGAAAAACACCAAAATTTCTAACAGAAAAGTTAAAAGTACCTTTTCTGTTAGAAAAGAGTATAGCTCTGTCACATTATTTCCTCTAATCAACAGTAACTGCTTTGGACTGAATATGTGAGTCCCCTGAAAATTTGTATGTTGAAATCCTAATTACCAATATGATGGTATTAGGAAGTGGGACCTTGGGAGAGGTGATTGTATCATCAGGGTAAGGCCCTCATGAATGGGATTAGGGCCCTTTATAAAAGAGGCCCCAAAGACCTGCCTTCTGGTTTCCACCAGATGAGAACACATTGAGAAGGTATCATCCATGAACCAGGAAATGGGCCCTTGGCAGACACCAAATCTGCAGAAGCTTTGATCTTGGACTTCCAAGTCTCCATAATTGTGAGAAATAAACTTTTGTTGTTTATAAGCTACCTAGTCTATGGTATTTTGATAGTAACTACATCTTTTAAAGTTATCCAAATTTTTAATTATCCTTTTCTTTAAATATCTAGTGTCACTAACTTAGAAATAACTTCAAAGAGCTCACAATCCTTTTTAGCTCCAACACACTAAAGCCATCACAAATGTTGGCAAAACAAAATTCGCTTTTCCTCAAAACAACTCACCTCATTTAAGACATATACAAAAAAAGGACAACCAAACTGGGCTTTTCACTTCACCATTTCAATGTGCTGTTTTAACTGTATGGACAAATATTTTTTAAAGATAGATTTTATCTGTTTATGTTTTTAGCTTTTATCTATATCCCACCCCATTCCAAAACAGATGGGAGGTAGCTATGACGGAATCATACAGTATAAGATTGAAGGGTGGAGGAAGAGGAGGAATAAGGGTTTGAGGAAGGGGGGAAAAAGGGGCAGGAAGCTTATGAAGTGGGGTGAAGGGGCCAAAAAGGTGGTCTGTACCCAAAACATAAGCTAAGAAATTCTACACACCTTAACTGAGGAGGCTGCACATTTGACTCTAGGCTTTAGAGTAGCCAAAGCAAAAGAAGAAAACTTAAGAATAGTTTTTAAGTTGAGGCATTTTTCACTCAAATGCCCAATTTTGTAAAATAAGATAAGTAAGTCTGAGAGTTCAATCGCTGTGTCAAAATTCCAAAGAGACTCAAGAATACAAAACAGAGATGAACTTGAGGCACAAATTGTACAGAGATGTTGTCTAAGCAATGCTAAGAAGTTGCCTAACAAATAATTTGCACATGCTTCAGGGAAATAGCCCCTCAAATGACAGGGATAGAGAAAGGTTACTTTGATTTCCACCTAATGATTACTTGCCTTTGATTCAGAATTTGTGGCAACTGCAAACACAGCCTGTCCAGTGTCAGACCTTTTACAAAAAGATGTTGCTAGTTTCACATGAATCACCCTAGAGAGAGGTTTCTATTGGAATAACATCAATCAGTTGTCCAAATCAGTTGAATGTTGAGTCTGTTTCTGAATGTTTTTAAAAATCAGTTTGTCTGCCAGATCACATAATGTAAACTAACAGGCTAATACAGCCAATACTCCTTGCGAGCAATGTAAAATTATAACATATTTCATTAACTGTAAAATGTCACTAATGGTAAATGTGCCATTATTTTATGTACTAACAAAAAGAAAAAGCAAGCAATTTTAAGAAACATACTAATTTTGGAGATGTTAAAATGAAAAGTACATATTATAAAAACATTTACAAGTGAAATATGCCAGCTTGTTTCATCATGAGCCAGCTTGGTGTCCATCTCCCAACCTCTGGTGTTGGCACCTCCTCTTGCCTTCTTCTCTGACCTGTGCCTTCCCTCTATTGTTAAGTCATCCCGACCACTACACTAGTTGCTTTCCTTACCTGTTTTTGCTCTCTACGAAGTATTCTTCTCACCTCCCTTTCTCATCCTACTGCTCTTTTCCCATCTATGTATCTTCAAATATGTGAAAAGATG
Source organism: Colobus angolensis palliatus (assembly GCF_000951035.1). Taxonomy (NCBI): domain Eukaryota; kingdom Metazoa; phylum Chordata; class Mammalia; order Primates; family Cercopithecidae; genus Colobus; species Colobus angolensis. The sequence continues at coordinate 288,875 of NW_012115077.1, read as the reverse complement.
CTAGGCAAAAGAAATACATGTTTACAAAATCAGCTTCGCCAATGGACACCTAAAGTCCCTTAGATCTCTTTTCATAATAAATAAATAAATAAAAATTGCAGGACAAATATATAATGGCCACAAAATAATTATGTAATTCACCATAGAAAAAACATTTAAATTCAGGCAACAGGAGAAAAACAACCTCCTTAACCCCCTACCCCAACACACACAAAGTAATCAAGGTCATCTGGGAAACTTCTCCATTTGTAATTGTTATGCTCTAAAATCTATCACTGCATCCATTCTTTAAATTTTTTTTTTTTTTTTTTTTTTTGAGACGGAGTCTCACTCTGTCCACCAGGCTAGAGTGCAGTGGCGCGATCTCGGTTCACTGCAAGCTCCGCCTCCTGGGTTCACGCCATTCTCCTGCCTCAGCCTCCCTAGTAGCTGGGACTACAGGCGCCCGCCACCGCGCCCGGCTAATTTTTTGTATTTTTAGTAGAGATGGGGTTTCACCGTGGTCTCGATCTCCTGACCTTGTGATCCGCCCGCCTCGGCCTCCCAAACTGCTGGGATTACAGGCGTGAGCCACCGCGCCCGGCCTTTAAAATTATTTTTTAAAAGCAGTAACCCGAAGGCAAAAATTCCCCTCGATGTTCCAGATACAAAGTGCATAACTTTTTTCTCCAACTTTTAAGTTCAGGGGTACAGGCGCAGGATGTGCAGGTTTGTTACACAGGTAAACGTGTGTTACGGTGGTTTGTGGCACAGATTATCCCGTAAGTGTATAATTTTAAAGTGAGCTCAGATTTAGAATTGGGATGTGAATGTTCATTTGCTCCAAAATTACATCACCCTAGCCCATCTGGAGATTGTAAAATAACACTTCTATCATATTTTAATCCGTCCTTAAATAGGACTAGCCCAAGGAATTTACCAAATACCAAATTAAATTACTTTATCTTCAAAGCGTTGAATAAGCTTTAATTGCTTTAAAAGTTATTTTCTAAAACTAGCAAATTAAGTCATAACCATCCTAGCTAGAAGCTTAAAATTTCAAGAGTTGGTTATAAACACTTTGAAAACTCAATTCAACAAACTTTAGTGAATGCATATTACATGCTAGCAACATAGAAATAAATAGAATCCAGTCTCTCTCTCTCTCTATATATATATATAAAGAAGTACAGAAACAAACGTAAGAGAGTAATTCATTCTACCAGGGGTATATATAGGGGTAGGAGTTGAGCCAGATGGGGAGAATACCTAAAGAGAAGAACATCTGAAGTGAGTGAAGAGGAGGATGTATTTATCACAGTTGAAATAGGAAAAGACGATCTAAACTGGGAGACAGGACTGATTATGGACTTTATTTTTCCCCTTGCCACATTTCAAAAACAGCTAGAGGTAACTCCTAAAGATATGAGTAGAGAGTAAAAGTAAATTAGATGGAAAAGCATCCAAAGATGCTGGATAAAATATATGGTTAACCTTGAGGGGGAAGCAAAGAAATTCCTGGAGAGCAGAAACAAGAAAGAAATATACATTCACAAAGGTGAGTAACACTATAGACAGTTTTCCCTGGACTTATTGGCCAATCCTTGGTGGACAAAAGCCTAGGTTTAATGGGCTACTTGCTGAGATTGACAGGAGGCTACCTGGGGCCCTTCCCAGGAGACTGGATTAACTATACCTTTACAAATATACTAGAAGTCTCCCAAAAGTCTGCATCCTTAGTAAGTGAAATAGGTACAAGCTCATTCTGCAGAGGGAGATAATGAGAATAAGGGTCTTTATTGGCTTTGGTTCTTGGCTAGAAGAGTAAAACAGAAATGTCTCCACTGTGAATTCCTAATAAGTCTGCACCCTTTGTGACTAAATTCAAACTAGTTGTGTGGCCTGAAAAACTCAAGTCAAAAATTCGCTTAAAAGTAGGCAGTAACACTAGACACGCAAATCATCTCTGGAAAAAAAAAAAATCTAACACCCTGCTTCAAAAAAATCACAAAAAATAAAGTTCTAATGTCATGAGCTCACAATTTTTTAAAAATCACCAAAGAAACAAGCACCTATGAGTAAGAGCCAATGTATTGGACCAACAAAGACAGCAGATAAAAGTATTATCAGATGCAAACATGAAATATTTTTAATGTGAAAAAATATAAAAGGGGGAACAAGTATGACAGAATAGGAGACTATTAAAATGGACCAGGCAGATTCGAAAATAAACAATATTTATTACCCATGGAATTTAAACATGCATGCTAAAATTTCAAGGGCAACTAAAAGAACAAAATAAGGTATGAAACTTACAAATAAGGGGTGGAAAATCTCAAGCAATTCAAAAGAAGGCAAATAAAGAGAAAAATATGAGAAGCAGAACATATGAAATATATAAATAAGGTAGTAGGGACAAATTTAAAAAGATCAGAGCACTCATGTCAGCAGTCTGAGACCAGCCTGGGCAACACAGTGAGACCGTCTCTACAAAAAGTTTTGAAAAATTAGTTGAACGTGGTGGCACGTGACTGTGGTCCCAGCTACTTGGGAGGCAGAAGTGGGAGGATCGCTTGAGCACAGCAGCTGGAGGCTGCAGTGAGCCGTAAACCGCACATCTGCACTCCAGCCTGGGGTGACCGAGCAAAACCCTGTCTCAAAAAAAAAAAAAAAAAAAGAAGAAAGATCAGTACGCACGATTGGTGGAAATGAATTAAGTGTTTCCCTTAAAAGATTGTCGGACTAGATTAAAAAGCTGAATTTAAATGTATGCTGTATACCAGAGACATATAAAATATAAGAACAGTAAAGCTGAAAGTAAAAAAAATAAAAAAGAAGTTAAAACATCTACCAAAAGACAGAACAAAGAAAACCGGTTAACCACTTCTGGTTAGAACATAGAAATATGATACTTTGCATAACAAGGAGAAAGGTGAGATAAGCAATGAAATCATACTTTTTGTTGGCTGGTTGGTTGGCTAGTTGGCTGGTTGTATGTAAGAAGGCTGAGAACTCAAAGAATGTAAATGAACTAAACTCCAGAGAGAGAGAAGCCCTTGCTAAGAGAAAACACTCCAAGCCCCTTTCATCCCTGGGTCACAGTGGAAAGAAGAGCAATCTGGATGCTGAAAGCAGGGGAAGAGAAACCAAAATAACCTTTTACCAACCTTTCATTGGCTGAAGAGAGCTGACTTAATTAATTAAAATCTGAGGCTCTCCAGACCTGTTCTGCCAATTCTTTCTGATGAGGCCTTCATGTAGGATACAGCAGGATTGCTGAGAGGGATCACCTTCAAGTAACATGGTGCCTTAAGTCAATGTAAGGTTGAAGGCAGGACAGGAGGGCCTACAACTAGTCAATGACATTGGACAGTGAAACTGAAAATAAAATAAAAATACCACTTCTAATGGCATTGAAAAATATTAAATACTCAGTGATAACATGTGCAAGACCTCTAAAATGTAGCTCCCAAACACTGCCAAGAGAAATTAAAGAGTGGCTGACAAAGGTTGTTAAAAAAACAAAAAAAAAGTGGAGAGATTTACCATGTTCATGGATTGGAACACTCAACTTTCTTAAAAATTCTCTTCTATTTGATCTATAGAGTTGACATTTTCCAATAAATATCCCAACAGATTTTTATAGAAACTGACAAACTAATTCTGCAATGATATGAAAACACAAAGCTTTCTAGAATAGCCAAAATAACTTTGATTAAAACAAGTAAGTTGAAAAGACTTACATTATCTGACTTCTAGAATTACTTTAAAATAATGTTTCTCAACTGAAGGTGACTTTGTTCCCTAGGGGACATTTGGCATTGTCTGTAGAAATTTTTTGATTATCACACAATAGCGCTGAGATGGAAAAATCCTGCTCTAAAGCTACAATATATAAAGATAACGTGGCATTAACGTAAGACTAGACAAAAAGACTAATGAAACAGAAAAGCTTAGAATTTCACTGTATTTACACAGTCAATTGATTTTCCACAGTGGAGCAAGGCTATTCAATAAGGGTGAAAAAAATCTTTTTAACGAAAGATGTTGTGAGAATAGGTAAAATTAGTATTTTACAAATAGTATTTTACTTTAAAATTAGTATTTTAAAAAACAAAGCAACAAAAATGCCTCAAACCCTTATCTTAGTCCACATACAAAAATTAATTTCAGGCTCAGCACGGTAGCTCATGCCTGTAATCCCAGCACTTTGGGAGGCTAAGGAGGATCCCGAGGTCAAGAGATCAAGACCATTCTGGCCAACATGGTGAAACCCGTCTCTACTAAAAATATAAAAATAATTAGCTGGGCATGGTGGCGCGTGCCTGTAGTCCCAGCTACTTGGGAGGTGAGGTAGGAGAATCCTTGAACCTGGAAGGTGGAGGCTGCAGTGAGCCGAGATCGCGCCACTGCACTCAAGCCTGGCAACAGGACGAGATTCAGTCTCAAAAAAAAATAATAATAATAATTTCAGATGGAAAACTTACCTAAACATAAACATTAAAACCTTAAAACTTCTAGAAAAAATAAAAGAGAATAGTTTCACGACGTTGGCACTAGACAAAAATTTCTTCTTTTTTCTGAGACACAGTCTTGCTCTGTCACCCATGCTGGAGTGCAGTGGTGCGATCTTGGCTCACTGCAACCTCTGCCTCCCAGATTCAAGTGATTCTCATGCCTCAGCCTCCTGAGTAGCTGGGATTACAGGCACAGGCCACCATGCCTCACTAATTTTTGTATTTCTAGTAGAGACAGGGTTTCACCATGTTGGCCAGGTTGATCTCGAACTCCTGACCTCAGGTGATCCGCCTGCCTCAGCCAAGCAGGATGCTAGGATTACAGGCACGAGCCACCGTGCCCAAAGACTTCTTACACTGAACCGAAAAAATGTACTAATAATAAAAGAAAAAATTGATAAACTTAACTTCTTGAAATAGAATTTTCTGTTCATCAAAAGACATCATTTAAAAAATGAAAAGGCCCAGCACTTTGGGAGGCCGAGACGGGCGGATCACGAGGTCAGGAGATCGAGACCATCCTGGCTAACACGGTGAAACCCCGTCTCTACTAAAAAATACAAAAAACTAGCCGGGCGAGGTGGCGGGCGCCTGTAGTCCCAGCTACTCCGGAGGCTGAGGCAGGAGAATGGCATAAACCCGGGAGGCGGAGCTTGCAGTGAGCTGAGATCCGGCCACTGCACTCCAGTCTGGGCGACAGAGCGAGACTCCGCCTCAAAAAAAAAAAAAAAGGTAAGTTACAGGAGGAGAAAATACAATAGATTGATCTGTCAAAAGGCTGGTATTCAGAAAAAAAAACAAGATTCCTACAGTATAATAATAATAATGACAAAACAATCATTTAAATGGGTAGAAAACTTCAACAGAATTTTCAGGAAAAAAAAAAGACATGCCAACAGCCAATAAATACATGAAAATGTGGCAAACATCATTAGCCATCATGGTAATGCAAATTAAAACTAAAATGAGATACTACGTCACACTCACTAAAATGGCTACATTCAAAGACCATCAAATTTTGCAAGGATTTCCAAGTGAGTTAGAACTCTCATCTTTGCTGGCAGTAGTACAAAGTGGTAAAGCCACTTTGGAAAACTGCTTTGGCAATCTTAATAAAATTAAATATATATGTACTCTACAACCCAGCAATTCCATCCTTAGATATTTATCCTTAGAGAAATAAAAACTTACATCCACAAAAAGACATTATGTAAGAATAGTCTAAAACTGGAAAGAACAGAAGGATGGATAAACAAATTGTGCTATATTCATACACTGAAATATGATTCAGTAATAAAAAGAGAAGAAAACACTGATATGTGCAAGCAACATGGATGAATTGCAAAAATATTATGTAGAGTGAAAGAAGCCTCACACGTAAGAGTACATACATATTGTATGATTCTATCTATATAAAACCTAAGAACAAGCAAAACTAATCAAAGATGATAGAAACCATAAAAGTGGCTGCCTAGGGCAGGGGGAGGGGGATGCATGGTAGAATTTACTTGAGTGAACTTTCTGGGGTGATAAAATGTTCTGTATCTTGATTGGGTGGTGCTTACTATAGTAGAAACACATCAAAAAAGATTAGGTGTGGTGGCTTACACCTGTAACCCCAGCACATTGGGAGGCTGAGGCATGAGGATCCCTCCTGAGCCCAGGAGTCCAAGACCAGCTTGGGCAACATAGTGAGATTCCATCTCTATAAACATTTTAAAAATTAGCCTGGTGTATTTAAAATTAGCACATGCCTATAGTCCCAGCTACTCTGAAGGCTGCAGCAGGGGATCACTTGAACTCAGAAGTTTGAGGTTACAGTGAGCTACAATCATACCATTGCATTCCAGCTTGGGCAACAGAAAGAGATCTTGTCTCTAAAAAATAGAAAAAATTTCAAAAATTAAAATACAATTAACAAACTTTAGTGGACATATACAAAACATTAATCAACTGCAGAATAAATATACATTTTAAACACAAAAATATATTTATTTACTTATTTATTATTACTTTTTAGACGGACTCTTGCTCTGTCGCCTAGGCTGGAGTGCAGTGGCGCGATCTCGGCTCACTGCAAGTTCCACCTCTCGGGTTTGCGCCATTCTCCTGCCTCAGGCTTCCAAGTAGCTGGGACTACAGGCGTCTGCCCACAAGCCCGGCTAATTTTTTGTATTTTTAGTAGAGACAGGGTTTCACCGTGTTAGCCAGAATTGTCTCGATCTCCTGACCTCATGATCTGCCCGCCTCAGACTCCCAAAGTAATGGGATTGCCCGGCCCGTTCAAAAGGATGTTTATAAAAAATGGTCACATACAAGACCACAAGGTAAATCTCAACAAATTCCACCCCCAAAATGGTATCAATCATGCAAACCACATATTCCAATCACAACAAAATTATATCACAAGATAGTAACCTAAAAACAAATATCATTTTTGAAAATTAAAAACAGGCTCGTTTGAAGGTATTAAAAGTTCTCTTGATTGTTCAGTCAGTTCTAAATACAACTCCTTATTTTACTCCTTCCCCTTTCTGACTACTGCACTTGACTAAAAAGAAAAAAAGAAAATTAAAAACACACTTCTAAATAATCTATAAGTTGAAGAAGAAATGAGACACACAAATATGGCCAATTAATTTTTTGAGAAAAGTTATACTTCTGTCAAATCAATGGAGAAAGGACAAACTTTTCAACAAATGGTATTGGAACAAGTGAACATCCATACTTTTTTTTTTTTTTGAGATGGAGTCTCGCTCTGTAGCACAGGCTGAAGTGTAGTGGCTCCATCTCGGCTCACTGCAACCTCCACCTCTTGGCTTCAAGCAGTTCTCCTACCTCAGCCTCCAGAGTAGCTGGGATTACAGGCCTGTACCACCATGTCCTGCTAATTTTTGTATTTTTAGTACAGATGGGGTTTCACCATGTTGGCCAGGCTGGTCTCAAACTCTTGACCTCAGGTGATTTGCCTGCCGTGGCCTCCCAAAGTGCTGGGATTATAGGCGTGAGCCACCATGCCCGGACCATACAATTTTTTTTTTTTTTTTAAAAAGAAGGTCTACCTACAGTTTGGATCATAATACCAAAACACTCAATTTTGAATGCCATAATCCTCAATGTTGAAATCCCAAAAGAGCAAAATCCCCAGTCTAAATCCCTAACATCTAAGATCCCAAAAGTCACCATCACAGGATAGTTGCATCATGTTTGACCGGATCTTATGAACTATTTCCATGCAAACTGCCCAGATCTATCCCTAATATCAGGGGTTTTTTATATATTGAATTTTTTCAGTTTTTAACACTTCTCTGTGCCATGGTTAATCTTCCCATCATTTCCAATACTACAGGTATAAATTGTATAGAGACTTTTAGAGAGTTCTAACTTGTTTTACGCATGTTTTGCAAATTTGACTCCATGAAAGTGCATTATCAGAACGCTTTGTGTGCAAGCATTGTGCATGTACATAAAAACTGTTAAAACTTCAATAAATGAATAGATGTTCTTTTTGTAAAAAACATAAAAAATAAAGGTCTACCTAAACTTCACACCTAGTCCAAAAACTAACCCAAACATGAAATACAGACTTCAATGTAAACCATTAAACTATACAACTTTTAGAAGAAAACGTAGAATTCTTCATGACCTGGGTCAGGCAAAGAGTTTCTAGATTTAACACCAAAAGTTACAGTCTGAAAAGAAAAAGTGGATCAACTGGACTTCAACAACATTAAAATGTTTGTATTGTAAAAGATATTAAGGAGAATTTTTTAAAAAAGAACTACAGACTGGGAGAAAATATTTGCAAACCACTTATCTGAAAGAGGATTTACATGCAGAATATGTAAAGATCATTCAAAACCTACTATTAAGAAAGCCACCCAATTAAAAAAATGGGCAAAGGCTTGAATAGATATTTTACAAAAAAGGACACAGAGATAGCTAATAAGCACTTGAAAAGATGCTCAACATCTTGAGTTATTAGGGAAATGCAATATTAAACAGTATTACATACCTATTAAAATGGCTAAAATTAGGAAGAAAAAAATGGATACTACCAATGCTCACAAGCAACTAGAACTTTTATAACCTTGTTGGTGGGAACGCAAATTGCAATCACTTTGGAAAACAATTTGGTAGTTTCTTTTAAGCTTGAACATGTAATTTGAACCAGTCATTCCACTCCTAGGTATTTATCCAAGAGAAATGAAAGCCTATATCCACAGAAATACTGTAAATGAATATTCATTCCAACTTTATTTGTAACAACCAAAAACTAGAAATGACCTAAATGTCCATCAACAGATGAAGAGGCTTTTAAAGTTGTGATATACTAATACAATGAACAAGAACAAACTATTAGTACATGTAACATAAATAGTAAGGACTGAAATGTGCCCACTGGATTTGGTACTTAACTGTTAGTTAATAACAGGTCACGTATTTGTCAGAGCAGTTTGAGCTGTATGGGATATGCAGAAATTATTGCACAGTGGACTGTGAATAAATGAGAGATGAAGAGGTAGAGACAGCAATGGACAAATATACTTTCAAGGACCTTGGCTGTGAATGGAAAGAAAGAGGTTAGGCTGGTAATCTAGAGGATGAGTGTTGAATTTAGGGACGTGGTGGTTTGAGCAAGTTTACAGGATAAGATGAAAGGGAGAGGGGCAGAGGTTGAACACTTGAAAGAAGATAATAGTGGAGGCTCTGGAAATAGTGGAGCCTCTGGAAAAACTGGAAGAGAACAGGATCTGGAGACTGAAAAGTAGATGAAAGCTACGTTGACATAACTTCATCTGTGGGTGTAACAGGAAGTTACCCAGTTCCTGCATCCTTTGGCTTTATCTTCTCTGTGACACAGGGGAATGAAGTCATCTGTAGAAACTGAGGAAGAGGTGGAGTAGGAACTTGAGGAAAGTGGTAGCAGTTTGAAATAGCTGTGTGAGCAGTGGAGAAATGAGCTGACTTGGGACAAGTCTAAGACTTGCTAGAGAACACTGAAGGCCCAACAAAGGTTATATACCATGAACCATGTCAAACTGCCATAAAAGTTTCTAAATATCTGGGGATAAGCCTCAAGCAAGTTATGGGATAAGGAGAAATGTATTTATTTATCTTGTGCTGCCAACTTGTAATAAAGTTTGGGTCCACAATAAGAGTAGCATTCACCTAGACCACTACAACTACCTTCTCCCAGCTTCTAGACCTGTTGCTACTCCAAACTATTCTTCTTAGTATTGCCTGAGCCATTTTTTAAAAATAAATCTGATCATTTTAATCATTTCTTTAAGTCATTCAATAGCTTCCCAGATTCAGATAAAATCTCAAGGTATTAATATAGCAAAGAGGGTCCTTCATAATCTAACCTCTTGTTCTCTTCTCTTAGCAATCACACTCATCCTACATTCTAACCATAATGAACTAATTTCAGGTCCCCAAATACTGTCATCTCTTATTCACTGACTTTGCACATGAAATTCCCTCTGCTTGAGGTGAATTCTCCCTCATCCCCTGTCATCATCAAAATTTAACTCAAATATCACTCCCCTAATCAGGCCTACACTGCCTAGAAAAAAACTACACTGCCAACTGCAGGGGGTACCATTCATAACATAATGTAAAAATTGTCACATCAGAATTGTACAAACTGAGGCCCTTGGTATCCCATCTATATCTTGCCACAGTAACCATTCTGTACATATCTGTATGTATATGTTAATTGTAATTTGTTTATAAATATTCAAGTATAATCCCGGGTAGGAATTATGTCAAGGAAGCTTCCTTGATCTTATAATTTGGACTAGGTTAAATTAGGATTTTCTAATTAATCACTCTGTTTTTCTCCATAAAACAAAGATGGAAAGTGCTAAGAGATAACAATTAAAACAGTTAATATTTGAGTGCTGACTACAGGTAAGCCACTGTAGCATTTTATACACATTATCACATTTAATTTTCATTAAGAACCTATGATAGGTACTATTATAACCTGTATGTTATAGAAGAGAAAGCTGAGACACAAAGCAGTACAGCAACTTGCCAAATGGCACATGGCCAATAAAAAACAGCAGAATGTGAATCTAGGTAGACTATCTTAAGAGACTGCACATTTAAAATGATTTGTTTAAGCCAGGCCCGGTTCCATAGACCTGTAGTCCCAGCTACTTGGGAGGCTGAGTCGAGAGGACTGCTTGAGCCTAGGAGTTCAAGGACAGCCTAGGCAACATAATGAGACCCCATCCCTGAAAAACATTTTTTAAAAAATAATGTGTTAAATGTCTGCCTTACCTGCTTCGTATGATATTAATTTTATTCCCAGTCTACCCTCAGGACTCAAAGCCTAGTATACAGGCCTTCAATAAATATGTCTGCTAACTACCAGGTGCAGTGGCTCAAGCCTATCTAATCCCAACACTTTGGGAAAATGAGGCAGGAGGATCACTTGAGGTCAGGAGTCTGACAGCAGCTTGGGTAATATAGAGAGACCTAATCTCTACAAAAAGCATTTTAAAATAAAAAAATTAGCCAGGCTTGGTGTTACACGCCTGTAGCCCTAGTTACTCATGAGACCAAGGTGGGAAGATTACTTGAGCCCAGGAGTTCAAGACAGTGAGGCCTTGTCTCTTAAAAAAAAAAAAAAAGTTTGCTAACTTAAAGATGACTCTAAATTCAGCTCTCTGAATACCTGTTATCTACTATGTTAGCCATCCTTCTTGACTTCCTCTGATCAGTAAATTTGATAAGCCTACTATGTTCCTGACAAATTATCAATAAAAGTGTTACAAACTCCTATATTTATGTTCAGTAAATTATTTTGACATCTCAAACCTGAACATTCACCCAACTACTTAACTGAAATCACAGCTATTTAAACTATTCAAATGCCTAAAGAACAGACCCATTACTTTGGTAGGTTTTCCATAAAACATTATTTTACCTTTTGTCAAGGCTTGCAGTTTTTCAACAGGTAAATCAACACTCTTGTCTCATTTCGTTCAGTTTAATTATTCTTAGCTTCCAAATGCACTCTTAAGCCTTTCTCATTTTGTCACAATTCTCTTCTGCTAACCTCCTATTTGCTGCAAAGCTCCAGAGAATAAAGAGTAAGGAATAAGGTGTTCCATATTACTAACTGAATTTTTATGAGGGTGAGGGAATAAAACTTCTACAAGTTTGACTATATAAACAGTATCTTTGGAGAAAGGGAATTAGGAACTTTATGTAAACAGAGACAAAACATGAAAGAACTATCAGACAGACGGTAAAATTACCTCCCCTTAGGAGAGCTAAATTTTAGTGAATACTTTTTACAAAACAGTTCAAAAAATGTATCGTTTTTAAAACTCAAACCCTGAGAAATGAGATGAGAAAATGAATAGACTGATGAAAACATTGTGTATATATATAAATCATCCTCGATTTTAAATTCCTTTTCCTCTTGGATGCCATATTAAACTATAAACTGAAGTATGCTATAATCCAACATTGAGAATGCTCGCCAGTGTTTATTTGGGGTTAAGATGTTCTCACTGCGTTATCAAACTAACAATGTAACAAAGAGAAAAAGATAAGAAATGACTTCTTAGCATCACGAGGTCAGGAGATCGACACCATCCTGGCTAACACAGTGAAACCCCGTCTCTACCAAAAATACAAAAAAACTAGCCGGGCGAGGTGGCAGGGGCCTGTAGTCCCAGCTACTCGGAGGCTGAGGCAGGAGAATGGCGTAAACCCGGGAGGCGGAGCTTGCAGTGAGCTGAGATCCGGCCACTGCACTCCAGTGCGGGCGACAGAGCGAGACTCCGCCTCAAAAAAAAATAAATAAATAAAATAAAATAAAAATAAAAATGTTGCCAGTTGCCATGGCTTATGCCTGTAATCCCAGCACTTTGGGAGGCCAAGATGGGCAGATAGCTTGATCCCAAGAGTTTGAGACCAGCCTAGACAACATGGTGAAACCCCATCTCTACTAAAAATACAAAAATTAGCCAGGTGTGGTGGCACACACCTGTAGTCCTAGCTATGCAAGAGGCTGAGGCAGGAGAATCGCTTGAACTCGGGAGGCAGAGGCTGCAGTGAGCTGAGACTGTGCCACTGTACTCCAGCCTGGGCAATAGAATGAGACTCTGTCTCATAAAAGAAAAACGTTATTTATCCTATGATTTGTTGTGTGACTCAGATTATAATACACATAGCTTTAATATTAAACTTTTCATCATTATCTGAACAGCACACTTTATGGTAAATTTTAAAAATGTTTTCTTAAAACACTGTACAATTCCAGGTTTTGATTTTTAAAAGGACTAAAAATCTATACATTCATTTCAAGACTCTTCAGTCATCTTCAGCAGGTTTCTAAGTGTTATATGAAGCTCAATAATGGTATTTACATTAAGAAAAAGAGAACCAAATGATAGGAAATGGTCAAAAAGTTAGTATTAGACACAGAACTCTTTTGATCATGAGGGCAATAAAACTGTGAATTAAGCCACTAAATGAGGACTATGGAGTCACCATTCTAGACATCCTCAGAAAAATGCCAACAGGCTGCTCCATCTATAACTCTTGCTCTTTTTGGCACTTTAATATCCCAGTGTTACTTATGCAGTTTCAATAGGCAACACTTCCCAAACTTTCCCCACTGAAGTACATGGCATTTTTTTAAGGGTCAGAAGGCACCTGCAGATCTGGAACCTGAGCTCAGGGATTAGATGGATGGAAAGTCCAGCAAGGGGAAGGAACTGCTTGAACTAAAGCTGACATGGTGGCATTGTTTTCTAAAAAAAAAAAAATATATATATATATATATATGCACACACACATATATAAAATGATTTGAGAAATACATCCCATGTATAGAAAAACTGGAGGTAGAAATCACCAATTACTAGGGCATTAATCTAGTATACCAGACAAAATGATCTCTTTGTGTCTCCTCTATCTTCAAGCCACAAAATAAAACTTCTAAGGAAATAAAATTGCATTTCTAGTTTTAAGGAATAACAGACTCTCATTAGCCACTTTCATATTCTTGGTATTTAGAATACATCCAGATACCATGAAGTGTCTTACAGTTGAGGCCTCCACAAACCACGTAATAACTTATATTACTCTCAAATTCACGTTAGAAACTCAAGTGACACTGAAATATCACACACATTAGCTAGTGCTACTTTTGTCACTAGCACTGTTGAATCATAACTAAGGCAGCAGAAAAATCATCTCTGGGTTCGTTCAAGACCATTTTTCTTTTAATATCTTTTTTCCAATTTGCTTCTAACTATAAGGTTACAGACACCTTTTAAAAATAGCTCATAGAATTACAGAATGGTAAAACACTGAAACTGGATAAACCAGCACATCAACCTTCAACTCTCAGCAACCTGATTACTAGAGGAGTCTATTTAAAATCAACTGGCCCTCAGGAGGCTAAGGCAGGAGGATCGCTTGAGCCTGAGTTCAAGGCTGCAGTGAGCTATGATCGCACCACTGAACTCCAGCCTGGGTGTCAGAGCCAGACCCCATCTTAAGGGGTCACTGACACAGATTTTCATTTAATAAATTGTGGGTATATTTCAAAGATGACCACTCTACTACTCATAGACATTTAGGTTGCTTTTAATCTGGGAAGATTATAAATAACAGTAAATGAACATCCTTATAAATATATCTTTGTATCTAAGGTTAATGATTTCTCCAAAGAGCATGTGCATTCAATTTTGAGAAACTGCTCTCCATCCATCCATGCTATCATAAAAAACTTGAGTGTGTGTGTGTTTCACTACATCTGCAACAACTAGAGGGATTATTACTTTAAAATATCTAGCAGTTTAAAAGTGTTATTTCTGCATTTTTATTAATGAAAGTGAAAATTCTTTAATGTGTTTTAACAATTTGTATTTCTTCTATGTGCCCATTCTCTAGCTTTTGCCTACTGGGTTCTTCAAGTTTATTTCTTGTTGATTTTAAGAGCTCTTTAGGCTGGGTGTGGTGGCTCATGCTTGTAATCCTGGCACTTTGGAAGACGGAGGCAGGAGGATCACTTGAGCTCAGGAGTTAGAGACCAGTCTGGGCAGCATAGTGAAATCCTGTCTCTATTTTTAAAAAGTAAAAAAGAGAGCTCTTTTAACATTAAAGATATTAACTTCTATTTTTCACATATATTGCTAATATCCTCCCCCTAGTTTTTGCTTTTTCTTTTAGGCATTTTCTTATGGTATATTTTACCAAATACACATCTTAGATGTCTTCATAGACAAATCTGATGTTCTTTTCTTGCTTTGAAGTCAATAGTGTCTTTCCCCCCAATATTGTAAAAAGTTATATTTTCTTATTTTTTGGCTTTGTTTTTAAACATCTTTAATCCACTTGGACTTCATTTTTGTATTTCTTCCCCACTGCTTGCTAAGTATCCCAACAAAGGTACAAAATAAACTAGTGTGTTGGAACTGGTGTATACTGCTCATGACAGTTACATTTTTCTGGAATTTTGTAAGCTGACTGTGAAACATAACCATAAAAAACTATGTTATATAAACTTAGAATAAAATAAATGATATTTAAAACAAAGTTAACAAATACTCAGGAATCATCACTCCCTAGTTATTTTATTACGATTGATGCTGTTAAGGTTATCTAACACCTATTTTATCTATATGGTGAAAATACTACATAAGGGCGTGCTAGTGCATATCTTTCTCCAATTCAGCATTTAAAGACTTCACATTAGTGGTTTGAAATTGGCCATTATAGTATTTATACCACAGAGATCAGCAAACCCTACAAACTACAGCTTTTTATTTTTCAGAGAGCCTTTTGTTAAACATATGCCATCTAACCACTGGAATAAGCCATTCTTTGCTCACTAATTTGAAAAAGGATCTCTAGTGTATACTAAATTGTCATTTATTCTTAAGTTTATAAAACAGAATAAAGAGCTTAGAATTGAACTTTTTTTTCTACTCAAGCATCGCAGACTACTTTGGTATGTTTTGATATATTAGATAAGACTTTGGACACAGTTTCTATTAACCGGATCTCTATTTTTCCAACATAGATCACAGTACTGCAAAGAAAAGCGTATTTTCCCTAAACAATTCAATAGCATTCTTAACTTTATGTAGATTATAGAAAACAGTATACATAAAGGACTATTTCTTTTCAAAATAAAGGACTATTTCTGGACACACGGTTGGTTACCATACACTATTTTTAGATTAGGGCTCTTACTCTTAAAAAAATAAAAAATCCAAACATAAGAAAACAAAACTACTACCATGGGGTGGGTCTAAATAATAATAATAATAAATAGTAAATAATAAGTGTTCTCTCATAAAAATTCTGCCAGTGTGTGAAGAAATGGTGATCTTTTAATACATAATGGCAAGAACCAACTACAGTACTTTTTTGCTTTTTTTTTTTTTTTTTTGAGACACAATCTGGCTCTATTGTCCAAGCTAGAGTGCAGTGGCACAATCTCAGCTCACTACAAACTCTGCCTTCTGGCCTCAAGCCATGCTCCTACCTCAGCCTCCCAAGTAGCTGGGACTACAGGCACACACCACCAGTCCAGCTAATTTTTGTGTTTTCAGTAGAGACGGGGTTTTGTCATGTTGCCCAGGCTGGTCTTGACCTCGTGAGCTCAAGCAATCCACCTGCCTTGGCCTCCCAAAGCGCTGGGATTACAGGTGTAAGCCACGGTGCCTGGCTGCTGACGGTACTCTTCTTTGAGAGTCAGCATCACATACAAACTCAGCATTGGAAACTTTCTTCCTTTTTTACATAAAGATGGGTCTTGCTATGTCAACAAGGCTAGATGCAGTGGCTATTCACAGGAGCAATCATTGCATACTAAAATCCTAAACTCCGGGGCTCAAAAGCTCCTCCTCCTGCCTTAGCCTCTTAAGTAGGCTGAGTAGCTGAGAATACACACATGGGCCACCATGTCCAGCCTAGAAACTTTCAATTCAATAACCAACAAGCACCAACCATGGGACCATGCTAGGCTCTGAAGAAGCAACTAAGACATGAATGACCCCAATCTTTGAAACTCTCATCATTTTTAGTGGATCAGTGGGTAGAGAATGTGTCACAAGTGGTTATAAGCACTTTCATTAGCATTGAGAGAAACAGATTGTCTTCAAGAATGAGTATCTACTTTGAGAGGAAAAGAAAATCAGGGTACAAAAACTAGTTAAAGTTTGCCCACCTACCGAGATAAGCTGATATATGCTGATAACTAGACCTTCAGCACCTATACCAGTTAAACATTACAGTGTCCCTATTTGATGTCTTTCCTGCTGAGGTACTTTAAGTCAGTGATTTATTTGCAGATACTGATATCAACTGCATCAAGAACACCAGTAACCGCTGCCTATGTACTTCCTTACCTGTCATGAGCCATTTAGATTTACACTCCAGCTACCTCATTCTAGGTGTTTACATTATGAAACTATGCAATGAAATAGCTGGGCTGACTCAACAGAACCACCCTTTTTGCATCTAAGCCGAAAGACCTCACTTTTAAAGGCTTGCTGTCATTTGATTTCTTGTAAACATAATATCTTATATTGTAGCCTAGGCAGCAAACACAGCAGTTGCCCTTTTCACACATACAGTTGATACAGTGACGATTTCAGCCTTTTCCAATCATTAACTAATATTTCAGATTTAAAAATCTATTTCTTAAGGCTTTGTACTATATAGAGGGGAAATAATCATTATCCTTGGGGAAACAATGGCTCATTTACTGAAAATGAGTTTAACAAAGGAATTATTTCGTACTGAAAATACAGAGCAGTGAATTGGGTGACACAAATCACAGCATAATCAGCTCATATGACTGCATTAAGGTAATTTACTTTAAGAAAAAACCTACAACTTAAAGTTTAACTTCAACAATAAAATCATACCCTCTGTCATAGAATTGTGAAACCAGATCTTAGACTATTTTGAAAATGTTCCGTTAAGTCTCAACCTGAGATAAAAACCACACACACACAAAAAAGTTTGTAGAATGGAATATTTCTATACCGCCTAAAATTTAGTTTTGACTGGCACGTTTCATTTACACATTTGATTCACACTGAATTTTGTTTTAATTATTAAGAGAATAAACAGCATTCCAAAATAGTCACAAGCTTTAAAACTTCGACTTCCTTCTCTAGTTGGAGAGCTTACAAAACTCATTACATGGAACAGTGAGTTGATGCAGTGGCCACAAATTTCTTAACACTGTATGAGTCTTAAATTAATCATAACCCAATCTCCGCAAGTTCTGTAGAAATAGCCTGAAAGTAGGTAATGCAGCCGGGTGTGGTGGCTCACGCCTGTAATCCCAACACTTTGGGAGGCCAAGGTGGGCGGATCACCTGACGTCAGGAGTTCCAGACCAGGCTGGCCAACATGGCAAAACACTGTCTCTACTAAAAATACAAAAACTAGTCAGGTGTGGTGGAGCGTGCCTGTAATCCCAGCTACTT
>NW_012115077.1:265817-270845 GCF_000951035.1 Colobus angolensis palliatus | reverse complement strand
CTTTGGGAGGCTGAGGCGGGCGGATCACGAGGTCAGGAGATCGAGACCATCCTGGCTAATATGGTGAAACCCCATCTCTACTAAAAATACAAAAACTAGTCAGGTGTGGTGGAGCGTGCCTGTAATCCCAGCTACTTGGGAGGCTGAGGCAGGAGAATCGCTTGAACCCGGGAGGTGGAGGTTGCAGGGAGCCGAGATCATGACATTGGACTCCAGCCTGGGCAACAAGAGCAAAACTTCGTCTCAAAAAAAAAAAAAGTAGGTAATGCAAAAGTCACAAAATGTTAATCTAGAAGAGTGGTTTCCGGATATATCATACAATTCTCTCAAATTTCCTGAGGTTTTAAAACTTTTCCAAAAATATGTGGGAGAATGATATGCTCAAAATAGATATACATCTTAGTTACATATTACATGAAAAGACTGAGTTGTTCTTCACCAAAAATCTTGTAGTCTGTGACTTTTAATCAGAAAATATTTAATCAGAGTCACTGGCCCACACAAAATAACCAACAGATTAATCTAAATATTCCATGGTTTTTCTCAGATGCATGTTCCTGGTTTCATTTATATAGTTTTCATTTTCATTTTTTATTTGTTTTGTTTTTATAAGAACACTTCCTCTATTTTCAATATGCATTTAGTTGGACAGATATTACTGGTAAAGTAGCAAAACAGCAAAATCTCTGGCTCAGCCCCCAACCAGCTTTGCAGCGTTGAACAAATCTCTTAGCTTCTCTGCGTCTCAATTTTCCCATTTATAAAATGAGGCAGCTAGACTAGATGCATTCTAAAGTATCTTAAAACTCTCCAGTTTCTTTGAGGCAGAGCTCTAGGCTTGTGAGAATGAAAAAGCCCTCAAAAGACCAAAATCTCATTCTGCAATGTTAGTGAAACAAACAGGATACAAAATTGTAAATATAGTGTGATCATGATCCCAACTCTAAATCTACAAACACACCCACACATTCCAGGTAAAAGTCTTGTAAACAATACACCAAAATGCTATCAGTGGTTATCTCTGAGTTGTAGGTTACAAATGACTGTTTTTCATTTCAGCTCTTGTGTTTTTCAAGGGTCCTACAATAAACATACTATTAGTCTGATAATAGGGAGGAGGGTGAAAAACAAAGAAAAAAACTTTCCTTTTATGTGCTAAAGAAAATTTTACATTTGGAAAGCATTCTAGAATTTGAATGAATTTTTCAAAAACAGTTGGAGTTAATCAGAAAAAAAATCTCTAGTGAAGTCACATACCTGATACCTGTCAACCATCACACAAAAGCTGTTTATTTTCCCTAAATTAGTAAGTTTTCAGGAGGTACTATTTTTTTTCACTTATACTGAAACCAGTAATAATAATTATAATAGCTACCGTTTACATAATGCCAAACAGAGCTCTAAGACTTTAAACATATAATACTTCATTTAATCCCCACAACAGCCAGACACACTAGCTCATGTCTATAATCCCAGCTACTTGGAAGGCTGAGGTGGGAGAACTGCTTGAGGACACGAGTTTGAGACCAGCCTGGACAACATGGTAAGACTCCCAGGACCACCACCTCTTAAAAAATAAAAAAATAAGCTGGGTGTAGTGGGTTACACCTACGGTCCCAGCTATTCAGGAGGCTGAGGTGGGAGGATCACTTGAGCCCAGGAGTTCAAGGCACCATTATACTAAAAAAAAAAAAAAAAAAAAAAACAATTAGCCAGGTACAGTGGGACGCACCTACGGTCCCAGCTATTCAGGAGGCTGAGGTGGGAGGATCACTTGAGCCCAGGAGTTCAAGGCACCATTATACTAAAAAAAAAAAAAAAAAAATCCAACCTGGCACGGAGGCTCATGCCTATAATCCCAGCACTTTGGGGACCTGAGGTGGGCGAATCACGAAGTCAAGAGATTGAGACCATCCTGGCCAACATGATGAAACCCTGTCTCTACTAAAAATACAAGAATTAGCTAGGCATGGAGGCATGTGCTTGCAGTCCCAGCTACTCAGGAGGATGAGACAGGAGAATTGCTTGAACCTGGGAGGCAGAGGCTGCAGTGAGCCAAGATCATGCCACAGCACTCCAGCCTGGTGACAGAGCAAGACACCGTCTGAAAAAAAAAAAAAAATCCCCACAACAACCCTACAATTACTGGAATACTATCTCCGCTATATACATGAAGACCATGAGGTACATAGAGGTAAAATAATTTACCCACAGATAATGAGGGGCAGAGCTAGGATATAAAGAGAGTTATCCTTTTAAGTAGCTGGGACTAAAGGTGTGTGCCACCACATCCAGCTACTTTTTATTTTTTTATTTTCTGTAGAGATGAGCTCTTGCTACACAGCCCAGGGCTCTAGCAATCCTCTGGTCTCAGCCTTCCAAACTGCTGGGCTTACAGGCATACTATCCCTTTAAATGTTAACTGTTCTCAGGTCATTCTTTAACTACTTTTGTTCTAAAAGTTCCTCTAAACTATTTTTCTTTAAACTGAAAAAAAGACTGGCCCAACTTTTACTAGCTTAAAATTATGATTCTTTTCCAAGTCATTATTTCAAAGCATAAGGAGTATGATTTATTCCCTGTACATATCACTAAGTGAATAATATTATAACATCTGAGAAATTAAGTAACATTAATTATTAAGTTTAATATTGGAAAGTCTTAATAAAGAAAGGTGCTTTGTTGGTTGACATTATTTGTCCTCATAAATCTTCTGCAAAGAATCCCTACAACCAACTGTTGTGCCTTTCTAAAATTTATATTTTATTAAAATGTTTTAAACAGTGTTATAACCAATTAGCTTGTGTTTTTAAAAGAATGCCTGTCAATATTTACTTTGAACACTGGCTATGGTATACACCCAGTTAACTTCAGAATAACCCCAATTACTGTAACATGCAGAACCTGGGAAAATGAACACAGAGGAAGCCAATCAATTAAACATGGTTGAAGATGCTCACATAATTCTCTGAGGCAATTCAAACCCAAACCAAGCCCCTTCTTCTGCACAATACCCACATTACTTGCCAATTTTTTATAGCTTCTGGATTACTTTTAATAAAGTCCAAATTTCCTCCACAACTGTACTACTAAATTTCCAGCTCTAGTGAAGTAAATACAGAAATCAATAGTTTCCTATTTTAAAAAATTAGAAAAGAGAGGGAAGTGGAGAAGGTGGGGAAAAACCCTCTGCACCACGCTGCCTGTTAATTTAGATGTGCAATGAGACAATCACCTGATAATTGTACCCTTTGGTTACTTTTGTACTGGTAAGATAATACAGTGAAATAAAGTCACCTGGCTTATTTCAATTAACTTACACAATTTGCAAATCTGCAACTCTCTGCCATGGTACATTAAGAAAATTAGCATGTAAGAAAAATCACCTGCTTATGTAAATTGGAGGATGATTTTTATCCATGCAGATGGGAAGAAAAGCTGCAATCTGGGTCAAATGACTAATTTTATCTATTTGTTCAAATGTCTCTTTTCACCTTTTCTCTGTAGCTCAGAGCAAGAATTTTAGGTCAAAGAATGGATAAACAAAAAGTTTCTGTGTTGTCCACTCCCCTGTAAGAAGTCTGCTGCCTGACACTACTGAGCTCTATACTACTTACATTGCAAGCAAGACTGAGAACCTTATCCGGATAACAAAACCACAACACAGAGAGGATAAAAAGAGAAATCAATAGGAGATATCTGCTCTAATTGGTAAGAAAAGCAAACATGAAGGATCAGGTACCAATTTTACCTTCTGCTACTTTAGGCAAACAAAGCTTCAGAAAAGAAAAGGAAAAATGCCTCCAGACAACTCAGGGCAGACAGGATTTCTCTATAGAGATCATTATTCCAGTTTGTTCCATAAATGTACCCAGTCAAGTTCTTCTGAGTCTGATATAAGTCAGACAAATGCAGTATCTTGGTCATTAATGACTGCATTCCTGGCATTCACTGCTGGTATTCATCCCTCCCATTTAAAACTGACTCTATCTCCAGGTCCAGAAGTGGATCTGATTGCTCCAAAAGTAACCTTATCTTCATTGACAGTGATTGGCTCAGAAATGAGTATGTAATCCAACAAAAGCCAAAGACAGGCCAGGTGCAGTGGCTCACACCTGTAATCCCAGCACTCTGGGAGGTCAAGGTGGGCAGACTGCTTGAGCCCAGGACTGTGAGACTAGCCTGGGCAACAAAGTGAGACCCCATCTCTACAAAAAAAACCAAAAAAATTGCCAGGTGTGGTGACAGAGCAAGACTGTCTCAAAAAAAAAAAAAAAAAAAACAGCCAGAGATCAATATGCTGGTGCTGGTCAATAGCCTTACGTGGCTACAGAGCACTTAAAATGTGGCTAGACCAAACTGAGACATATTCTAAGCATGAAAATACACAGTGATTTTGCAGACTTAGTATGAAAAAAAAAGTAATATAGATCATTAATAATTTTTATAGGGAATACATGTTGAAATGACAATATTTTGGATACAGAGTTAAAATACATTACTAAAATTAACGTCACCTGTTTCTTTTTACAGTTTTTACTGTGGCTACTAGAAAATTTAAGATTGCATACTTTCACTATGTATTTACTGGATAGCACTGCTGGTTTGCTAAGGGTGTCTTGGACAAGAGCTTTAGGAAGTCACTCCCCTCTTTGGGCACTGTAAGCCCTAAATTACTACAGCCTTAAAGCTGTTTCAAAGCTCATTTTCTGGGAGGCCCACATGCAAACTAGTAAGTCTCTTACCCAAATTCAGAATTTAAAGGAGACTCCTGGAAAGATACTTGTTTTAAAGAAACTTGCAAATTAATGTAAGCACTGGCCCCCAAATCATCTTACCTGATTACTCACACACAAAAGATGACAAAATACTGAACATTAAATTTTATTTAAAAATTTAAAAATCACTCAAAATGCCAGGTGCAGTGGCTCAAGCCTGTAATCCCAGCACTTTGGGAGGCCGAGGCGGGCGGATCATGAGGTCAGGAGATCGAGACCATCCTGGCTAACACAGTGAAACCCCGTCTCT
>NW_012115077.1:244661-265447 GCF_000951035.1 Colobus angolensis palliatus | reverse complement strand
TCACTCAAAATATTATAAGAAAACTATTATAAGATTTATAAGAAACTAAGCAAGTTTTTAAAGTCTAAAACACTAAAAAGGTAAATATTATCAAGAAAATAGTAGTATCAAATGGACATGTAGGAAGAAATTGATTGCTCATTTGCAAATAGGCCTGCTCTTCTCCACAGCTGAACTACACGTATAATCCTTACCAATAACTTAGTAATAGAAGAAAACAAGTCTCTTGAAGAAAATGAACATTTAAAATCTGATCCCAAATTAGAAAACTATAAAAGTCACCACACTGGAACAGGGTGACATTTATCTCATTCCTCCTTTAAACAATTTTAGAAGTTATTCAACACTGTAGTCCTGAAGAAAGTTGTCTTGTGGTCACCAGCAAACTCCAATGCCACTACGCCGTGCAAATATTAATACCATTTTATAATAGAATCTTAGGAATCACAGGATTTTATAAATGAGAAAACCAAGGCTAAGAAAGTTTAGATAACTTTACCAAGGTCATAGGGTTGTTGGCAGCAAGGCTAAGACTAGAACCTTGTCTCTTAACAAATTTAGTTTAGTAATCTATTACCCTATTGTTTAAAAAAAAAAAAAAAACCGGCCGGGTGCAGTGGCTCAAGCCTGTAATCCCAGCACTTTGGGAGGCCGAGACGGGCGGATCACGAGGTCAGGAGATCGAGACCATCCTGGCTAACATGGTGAAACTGTCTCTACTAAGAAATACAAAAAACTAGCCGGGCGAGGTGGCGGGCACCTGTAGTCCCAGCTACTCGGGAGGCTGAGGCAGGAGAATAGCGTAAACCCGGGAGGCAGAGCTTGTAGTGAGCTGAGATCCGGGCCACTGCACTCCAGCCCCGGCGACAGAGCAAGACTCTGTCTCAAAAAAAAAAAAAAAAAAAAATCAAAAATCCTTCCCAAGGAAATGGCACCTTGAACATTAAGTTCTCTGGTTTATTAAACTAAAAAAAAAAAAAAACTTGAGATTTGGAAAAATTGTATCAATAAGTTTAAAAATTATAAAAAGTAATACTGAATACTTAAGAATTCTTTAGAATCAAACATACACAGTATAGGGAAAAACAATCAAACACAATCATTCTCTCAAATGCTGTCAATGAACTACTCACTAAATACAATGGCCTTTTCTCCATCTTAATTTTCTGATCTTTTTTTTTTTTTTTTTTGAGACAGGTTCTGACTCTGTCGCCCGGGCTGGAGTGCAGTGGTGCAATACCAGCTCACTGCAACCTCAGCCTCTTGAGTAGCTGGGACTACAGGTGTGTGCCACCACACCACGCTAATTTTTTTTTTCTGTATTTTTAGTAGAGATGGGATTTCACTATGTTGTCCAGGCTGGTCTCAAATTCTTGGGCTGAAGTGATATGCCCACCTCAGCTGCCCAAAGTGCTGGGTTTACAGGTGTGAACCACCATGGCTGGCCTTCTTTGACTTTTTATTAGCACCAAAGATCACTCCCATTTTCCTAACAATCTTCTGCCATACTTAGATTATCAATCACTGTGAACACATTTTCCTGACTGCCCTTTAGTTCTGCTTCCAATAGCTTCTTCCACCTACAACACAGAATATTCCCTAAGACTCAGACAGATCTCAGTTTTCTCTTCTATTTTACGTAGCCAAAAAAAAAAAAAAAAATTAAATCTGACCAAGTCTCTCTTACTTAAAAACTTTCAGTAGTTGCCATTTGCAGAGTTTTAACCTTTTCTCATCATTGACCGCCTAAGGAGCCTTTTTAGGCTTTTTTCCTAATCATTCCCCTCGTAAAATCTTAATACCACAGATACGCTATTTAACTGTTCACGTGCTATATGTACACATGTGCTTTATTAATAAAAAGCTGTTTTTAGTGCCTCAACTCAACCATGACATTCCAACTTCTCCATGATTGAGCTCTAGCTTATACCTCCTACCACCCACTGCACTGCACATTCAGCATCTCCAGCCCTGTAGTCTCCTACATATAGGCCCTTCCACCTACACTGCCCTTCCCCATTGGTTGACTCTCATTCTTAAAACTCATTGAAGAATTAGACATCCCTCCTCTACACTCCCTTAATGTCCAGGGACTATCTCTATTGCTGCATTTATGGCACTATAAATGGATAATAATCCATTTACAAATCTATTTCCCCCAGTAGGTCATAATCACCTTTAATCCTTATCTCCAGCACAGTGCCTGGCAAACAGTAACACACAATAATTGAATATTGTAAGAACAAGTGAAAATAATATATATGTATTTTGAGACGGAGTTTCGCTCTTGTTGCCCAGGCTGGAGTGCAACAGCCAGATTTTGGCTCACTGCAACCTCCGCCTCCCAGGTTCAAGTGATTCTCCTGCCTCAGCCTCCCAAGTAGCTGGGATTATAGGCATGTGCCACCACGCCTGGCTAATTTTGCATTTTTAGTAGAGATGGGATTTCACCATGCTGGTCAGGATGGTCTTGAACTCCTGTCCTCAGGTGATCTGCTCCTCAGCCTCCCAAAGTGCTGGGATTACAGGTGTGAGCCACCGTGCCCAGCCTGAAAATAATATATTCTTAAGTTTTTATTTAATGGTTTCAAATTTAGTTTCTCCTCTCCACCAAGGCTGAGGACACCCTGAGAGTAGGCATGTGTCATTGTTCATATTGTTTACTTGACTGTCAACTCCTCCAAAGCAATATGGCGACTTAAACATCCCTATACCTCAGTACTAAGCACAATACGGACAACAGCAGCAGCAGCTTAATAGAGGTTCGCAAAATTATTTATGAGACTAAATATCCCCATTTGATGCCTGTGAAAGTGCTGGTCCACAGCAAAGTGACAATAAAAATATATAGACTAGTGAGTCCCAAAGGTGTTAAAAACTTTCACTGCCTCATAGTAGATACAACTCAATTAGCCAAACTATTTCAAAACTGGGTTTAGGTAAAGAGCACCAATCATTATCAGTGGCAGACACCCCCATGTATACTCCCTCTACTCACACCATTACAACTAAGTGTTAAAGTTCAATCTCAGTAGAGTTCACTTAGAAGTCATCTTTCCATAATGTCAGAGTACCAGTTTTTTCTGTTTCCGCACTAGGTACCTTACAACTACTGACTATGTCTATCATAACTTGTTATGTGCTCACTGACAGTGTTATAACTGTTGCCTTAGGGACTCTGTTACCCCTAAGCAACATCAGGATCACACTGACAAGCTATTTTAGTTATTGTTGACCTGTATTAGATGACCCAATCAACAAATAATTCACTGGAGTAGTATAGAGACAAAGGGACTCAGAACTAAAACCCAAACAGACCCATAATTAAAGAGCTTCTAACAGCTTCTGTCCATTTATTGGCTGGACGACAAATAAAAAGTTTCTTTGGCCTTGACAATCTCCAAAGAAACCAAATAAGCATATTAAGGAAACATACAGTATATGAACAGTTAATTCTTGAATTGCTTGGATATCAATAAATCTAATAAAAACCACAAGAATAGCCACTC
This sequence comes from Colobus angolensis palliatus, assembly GCF_000951035.1. Classification (NCBI taxonomy): domain Eukaryota; kingdom Metazoa; phylum Chordata; class Mammalia; order Primates; family Cercopithecidae; genus Colobus; species Colobus angolensis. The sequence continues at coordinate 261,938 of NW_012115077.1, read as the reverse complement.
AGTTTTACAATATAGAAGGCAGAGAAAACTCTGACACTCCAAGTTGTGAAGACAATGAAACATTCCAGTACTCCATTACAAGACTTTTTGTATCTACAGCTGCCTGTGCTTTGAAGGTAAAAACCCAGAATTTAAATTCAAACACATATTCAGTTAACGCACTTACGCATTTTACAAAGTTTTTGTTCTGGTATAGCATATGAAAGGGAACTACATCTGCCCCCATTTCTCTTTCAGGACACATGCCCAGTGGTACTGACTGCTAAAAAGATGGCATTTAATGTTGAGGGATATTGTTTCAGCTTGTTTGAAAGGGCAATGTTTCTGAAATGCCCTTTAAAAAAAAATTCTCTTTTTTTCTAAATTAATATTTCACAGTATAACATGAAATTTCTCCCCAAGAATAAAACAAGTTTATTTTTTGTGCTGTGGTTTTGTTTTTTGAACATAATTTGGATAATCTTTTCAGGAGTCTAAGTACAAAATGACTTGCAATGTTATAGGCTATGGAGTTTCAACCACTAAGAAATGGGTTCAGTATCATTAGATTGTTACTTTTATTCTCTACTCTTTGCTTTATCTACTTTATGACCATGAACCTGTAATTTCTAAAAGTTCGTTTGTAGTTAAAATTAACAATACAGATTTCCACATTTCTAGTTTCACACGGATGCTTTGTTATGTCTAGAAGAGCAACCGTTTCCTTTTTATGGTGCAGGCTCTGCTTCTTCAAAGCTCTTTTCACAAAGCAGAGCCCCCAAAGAATCCAGCTGTGGCTGTTAATCTTGGCTGACAGTGGAGAAACTTCTCAATGCTACAGATTCTTAACCTGTAAAACACAGTTAATAACAAAATACCCTTTAGTATACTACTCTTTCTGATGTAACTTACTCCAGAATTTTCCCCAAACATATCCCAAAAGCATTCTCCATTTTTCCAAATTACAGTTTGTTATATGGAGTAAGAGGACCAGAGAAAACATAAAGAAAAAAAGATGCCTCTCATGTTCACAAGATGAGCAAGATAGACAATCTCTACCATGCACAAGGGCTTATACTGAATAATTTTTTTGTTAAATCACTATTATTTCTCCCACCTCACTGGGATCTTTAGCAATTCACACTTTTTCATCCAAACATAAGCAAAGTGAATCTCTACTAAAGCTGAACTTCGACAATAAGGATGTCTTTCATTTATTACATTGAAAAGAAAAAAATAATTCCCTCCCAGTATATAAAGCCATAATACTTTCTAAAACAGTGCAGATGATCTGACTAAAACACCTACAAACTCCATACAAATGTGTATTATTTTTATTTGTTTTTAATTAGTTGACAGGACAGCACAGAGTATTTTCCCCTTGGCTTTAAATTCAACCGTTTTCAAACCTCCCTGGCATACAGTACAACTGAGGGGACACGCTATGTTATTTAGAGTCATGCCTCCAAAAATAGTCTGCATGCTGATTTCACCTGATAAATCTGACAATCTCTGAAGACACTTCCATGCACATTAACACAACAGCTTGATTTTTCTACCAACAATAACTACAACAAAAACAACTAGCATTTATTGATGCTTACTGTGTGCTAGACAGTGTAATCATTGGTTTACAAGAATTACCTCACTTAATCTTCACACCAATCCTGAGATAAATACTATTATTATCCCCATTTTATAGATAAGGAACAGAGAAGTCAAATAATTTATCAAGATCACAGAGCTAGTAACCATTACTACAGTTTTGCAAGACAGATAAAAGTAACCGGCCGGGTGCAGTGGCTCAAGCCTGTAATCCCAGCACTTTGGGAGGCCGAGACGGGCGGATCACGAGGTCAGGAGATCGAGACCATCCTGGCTAACATGGTGAAACTGTCTCTACTAAGAAATACAAAAAACTAGCCGGGCGAGGTGGCGGGCACCTGTAGTCCCAGCTACTCGGGAGGCTGAGGCAGGAGAATAGCGTAAACCCGGGAGGCAGAGCTTGTAGTGAGCTGAGATCCGGGCCACTGCACTCCAGCCCCGGCGACAGAGCAAGACTCTGTCTCAAAAAAAAAAAAAAAAAAACCTGCTGAAGTTATTAGAAAAATAAAATTCAAAGACATCCAACATTACTTGGAGTACACAAAGGCAACAGAGCAAGTGAATCCCAGGCTTTTTGATCTTTTAATTAATCAGGCAAATCACAAACCAAAATGCTAATTTTATTTAAAAAAAGCTTTTCCCAGACTCACTTTTACCAAGGTGGCAATACGTGCCATTAATTCCATCTCTGATATGTTGCCAATGTCAAAAACTGTCTAGGCGTAGTGATCCTCAAACCACTCTCATGTGGTCAACTTCCTCTATCTCTCAAAATTATGAGCCCCTGAAACTCTTTGCCCCAAAGTGGTTACATCTTTAACCACAGCATTTTCTTCTGGCAAATGTGAACTGCGGACAAAATGGCAGATTTATATTACTCACCAAATGACTGAAGTTACTATTTGTGGGTTGCTTTGTGTTTTGTTTTCACATTATGAAAATGTCCATGTGGATGTTTGGAGGCTGTAATATCTCATAAAAAGTTCAAATTATATATGACACTTTGATAACCCATAAACAACGTTCTATCAGTGGCAACAAATGTTATCTCAGGCTATCCCACAATCACATTACCAGGTAAACTGGAACTCTTACTTTGAGATAAAATATAGCAGACAGTTGTTAATGAAACCTTAATTGAACTGTCACAGCACCATCTTTACCAGCAAGTAACGAGTAATTCACTACTTTTACACAACTATCCAATACTGATAAGTTATTCCACTAGTTAAATTCAACAGAAAAATAAATCAAGTCAGCTAGACTAAATTGTTCAGTGATAAATCTGGTAAAATGTTGCATCACTTCTACCAATATCTCTCCTTGTCTACATGGAGAAACAACAATCTCTCTCAAAATTGCATGCCACTTTTTCAGCCATCAGTTAGTACCCCTGGGTGTATGTCCCCAAGGAAACGGGGGCAAAATACAGTTTCTTGTCATATGCTATTCCAGAAGAATACTTGCAAAATGCATTAAATGAATATATGTTTGAATTAAGTGAATCTTATAATACCCAGGCAGTTAGTTATGTGGTGGTTTGAATTAAATGATGTAATATTGGGAGAATATTTTTATGTTCCATTATAATCATTTTAGAAAAAAGTTGTTTCCAATTCATAAGGTACTTCCTAAATTAAAAAGATAGATTCTGTTTCAGTTAAAAAGTAAAAAAACCTCACTAATATCTTTACCTTGGGTTTCAGAATACTAGTGCAAATCCCTGTAATTTGGTTTTCAAACCTCTAAACAGTCTTACTTAGGTCATACAACAGTTAAATTTCAAATATAATAAGCAATTCAGACAGCAGGTCATTGACATGTAAATATAAAAATAGAAAAGTATTTGCATACTAAAACATACACCTGGAACTCTTCCTTTTTTCACACCAAATTGTATTTCACCTGTTACAGCTGATGAAAACACTCAATATAGTTAACTAGAAAAACTTGGTTAAAAAAAAGACCTGAATCACGTGAGGACACAGAAAGAGGGCGGCCATCTACAAGCCAAGGAGAGAGGCCTCAAAAGAAACCAAATCTGTACCTTGATCTTGGATTTCTAGCCTCCGGAACTGTGAGAAGTAATTTTCTGTTGTTTAAGCCAAAACAAAGAAGGACCTGACTAGATCAATTAACCAAGCAGCAAAGATGCCAAAGCACTGTGCTAGGCGCTGAGGAGAAAAGGATTACTACAGTAAACAATCCTTACCCTCAAGGGGCTTATGAATGTAGTCAGTGACACAAGACAAACCTGAAATAAGATGGTGCACAGAGGTGTACTTCAAGTACATGAGACAAACTCCATAGGTGGTAGAGCAGTCAATCAAATAACTCTAGAATGGATTCAAATCAAATATATTTGGGCTTTCATATATCAGAGATTCAGAGTATCCACCAGCAGAACGTTTGCTGTGTGAGATGTTTCAGCACTCCAGTTCTTTATTGCCCCCTTCCTTAAAAAAATAAATAAAATTTAAAAATCTTCCCTTGCCACCGAAGTTAAAACTGCTACAAGTCACATCACTTTTTGATAGAAATGCAAGTGAAAAATGCCTTTTGAATATATTCAAGAATGCTGCAACCCATTTCCCTTTCAGTATCCCTAGTTTTTAGCATTGTATGTAAGGCACTAAAAAAGCAACCAAGCATCCAGATCCAAGAAGATCCAAACAAGTGCTAAAAGTTATTAGTGAATCAATGACAAAATTTAAACCAAGAAACAACCGTTTTCCTGTCTGCTCCATTCCCCAACCAAAGCTTGGAAATCCTCAAGAGTTAAGCAAGAATAGGAAGTTCACAGTTAAATCTCTTAGATAGTCTGTGGAAGGGAGAGAGGAAGGCAGGAACAGGCGGGTTCCTGAGCAGAATGACCAAGGCACCATTACCAGCTATACTCTTTCCCACCTTGAATCCCACACACCTTGGAGAAAGGGCTGCGCTGCAGCAGAAACTTCCTTGGGGATTAGCTGAGAAAATACTGGACTCTATTAGCTTTTTTAAAAAATGGATGAGATCACTTAGTAGCCTAGATTATCAAATCTGAAATATAAATAAGATGGCCAGTTAAAATGCATAAACGATGCGCCCATCAATTTTAGCCTCAAAAACAATAACGAAAGGAGATGTTTACCGGGCCAGTTCCAAAGAGTTCATTTTCCTGTGGTAACGGGGGCTTTTCTAGACAGTAACAAGAATCAATTTTTGAATGCACTGAAAATATCAATTCATCTATCCAAAGTGGAATCATTAGTCCTTGGGAGAAAACCCAGTTCATTCTAGTTTTGACAGGAATAAACATATTTTATATGGTCTAATCTTTTTAAGGTTAGACCAAATAGACCAAAATGTTGTATTTAAGAAGCCCTTAGGCTTTTACAAATGTCCTAGCACTAGCAAAAGTAGTGCCATTTGTTTAAAAAGTATTATTTCCTACTACAGCAACTGACCAACAGATAATGGCAACTTAAGAGGCACTAAATGACACTAAAACATTACACTGAATGTGGGCCACTGCATAGCTAGTCTACTAACCTCATTTGTGGTACTCATGTGTGATGCTATATTTAATGCATTCTTATCAAAAGGCTACAGCTACATACTTCCCAACTGTAGCTCCATGGTTTAAAATAAACCACTCAAGCAATGATCTTAACTGGTTCAACTATGAATCCTATCTTTCTTCTCGAGATCAAGATCACAAAATAAGGAGTGAAAAGACAGAAGGACAGGAAAGTAGTTATGCAAAGTATATCGTAATGACAAGAGTATTATAAAGGAATTCAGTTTGGATCAGTTGCTAACACTTAATGCCACTGGGCAACTGATCCAAACTAAATCAAACACACGAAATGACCAAGGCCTTTGTAGGAGTTAGCATTCCATACATTCATCTACTGATCCTGTGTTCAGTGGCTTGCTTAGGTTCTAACAGAAAAGTTTGGTAGGCAGCAAACTTATGTGTGTTGCTCATGAGAAGGTGCTCCACCAAAACTTGCCATGAGCCTAGACAGCCAATGCATTAGGCCTAGACAGTCAATGCATTACCACATAAGTGAGGGTGGCTTCCTAGAGTTGGGTTGAGAAGCTTGCTCCACATTGGTCAACATGGAGAAAACCATGAGGGATGCACTCACCCAATCACAACCATCAGAAGAAACCATGAGAGGTTGTGTTTTTTGTTGGATACTCACCAGACAACACCAAAGGCTCCATATCCAATAGGTCTATCCGGCTCAATATCCAGCTGCTGTTGTGGATGATGCGAGTGCTGATGATGGTGCGCCTTAACTGTAGCAGCTGCGGCAGCCTGTACCTGAGCTGGGGCTGCTGCAGCTGGTCCAGGAGCCTGCCCCGGTGCCGGTGATGGGAAATATGGCTGTTGTTGCCCAGGGTTTAACATGGCTGCAGCTGCAGCCGCTCAGTCATGGCTGCAGCTGCAGCCGCTCAGTCATGGCTGCAGCTGCAGCCGCTCAGTCATGGCTGCAGCTGCAGCCGCTGCTGCGGCTGCCGCAGCTGCCGAAGACGTGTGCTGCTGTACAGGGTGTACAGCGGCAGCCGACCCCGGATGAAGATGGTGTTGAGGGTGGTGGTGGTGGTGCAGGTGAGGAGGAGGGAGGTGTGGAAGGTGGTGGTGATGGTGGTGGTGGTGACCTGCTGCTGCTGCAGATGTACCGCCATTGTAAGCCGCCATCATTTTTGCGTTGGCTCTTGCGCCACAAAGAGACATTCAAAATAAATGCCCTTTGATTGGAAAGCAAACTGGGTCAAGCTGTCATTTGGCCATTTAAAAATGAAGAAAAACCACTCACTCCACCTCAAAAAACATAGAGCGTAACTGGCTTTATGTCTTCATCAGTCAATCCAAACAAGTTAGAGGAGCCTGGTGTTTAATTTTGGGGTGAGAGTGTGCGGAAGGGTGTGGGTTGCCAAAAGGAAAAAAAAAAGGAAAAAAGAAAAGAAAAAGGAAAAAAGGACCCCTTCCCCCCAGGATTCCTGCCACAAGTGGGTACTAAAACTCCATTCTTAATTTGGGGGAGGTTCCAACTTTGAATGTGGGAATAAAGGCCAAACCTCCCGACCCCCTGAACTCCACACACGAAAAGGATCAGGTAACACACCACCCTTGGAATCTTGAAAGAGGGTTGAATCATCTACCCCTTCCATTCCCACATCCTTTTCTAAACACCTACCACCTCCTCAAAAACAGGATTAAAAAAAATTCCCACCACCCTAAAAGGAGAAGATGGGGGGAAATTTTCTGGGAAACCGGCTTCCAGCTTCCCCCCCCCCTCGAACTCTCAGGCCTTCCTACATCTCCCCCTACTCCTAGTCAGGTTGACCTGATTGGGGAGGGGGGGGCGGGGGTTCTAAACTTTCCTGGGCAGAATGAGCCAGGGAAGGAGGCTGGAGTGAGGAGAGGAGGCGACAGCAGGACAGAGAGGAGAAAGAGAGCTAGGGCAAAAGTGAAGGGAAAGAGGTGCAGGGAAGAATGAAAGATGTGGGCAGCGCTCGGACGCCCAGACAGAGGGAACCGCCCCGGGAGAAGGTTAGGGTCCCGGGGCCAAAGAATAGGAGCCCCGGGAGGCGGGCGGGGTACGGTCGGAAGCGGGCTGACTCCTGCCCCCGCTGCCGGCTGCTTCTGCTGAGGAGGGTTGGGGGGGAGAGCGGGTGGGTCCCCCGCGCGACGGCCCCTCAGGGCTCAAGGCTGCTCCGTCTCCCCCCCTCCCCCCCACCCGGCTTCCGTCCCCGCGGCCGCTTTCTCCTCAGCCGCCGCGGCCGCTTTCTCCTCAGCCACCGCCTCCTCAGCCGCCGGTGCCTCCGCGGCCGGACTCACCTCCCCTAGCAAAGCCGGATAGACCGGAGCCAGCGGCGGACACGCGCAACCAGCCACCGAGGCCCCGCCCCCGCCTTGCACTGACCGGCTGGCCTAGCCAATCCACGCCCACCTGTCCGCTACCGCCTCCAATCCTGGGCCAGGAGCTTCAGACAGGCGCACTGTTCGGCCAGTGGCAACAAGGTGTGGGTCTTCTGGGGAAATCCCGCCCCAGATCCGGGATGGGCAGATAGAAAGACCAATCAAAGGCAGAGTTTGGCTTGACCGACAAGGCTTAAAGCCAATGAAAAAGCAAAGATCTTTGTGACTTTTTTTTTTTCTTTCGCCTCTCTCCTCTTTTTTCTTCTTTCATTATTTATTTATTTTTTGGCAGGAGCAGGAAGCTGCGTGCTAATCCCGCCTGCAAAAGCTGGAAGAGAGGGGCGGAATGAAAGAACCAATCATGAGCCAGAGGCAAAAAACAGAGTAACCAATCCTTGGGTTGAAAATGAAGTAGGCGGGAACCTGGGCCAGATAGACACTTGACCTGACAAATGGAAAAAAAGATTGATGTAAGTCCCACCCTTTATAGCTCCTCTAGGACACGATTGTGGAGAATTTGCTGTCATATCGAGACAACCTCTTCCAGGGGCGGGGCTTAGGAAAGGGGTGGGGTCTTAAAGTGGGCGGGACCTAGACGAAGAAGGCGGACCCCAAATCACCACTGGTCCACTGATCCCCGAGCCGTCTAATATGCCACTTAAGATGTCAAGTGTGGGGGAAAAATAGGGGAAGAAAAAGGGAATGCTGAGCTTCAGAAAGTCAAGGTCCAAGGTCACTCAACAAGAAGACAGTCACAAAAGAAACTCAGTAGACTGACAGTTCATAGTCTACGGCCGGTCCTCTCCATGGTTAATCCTGATCTTGGCAAAAAGAGGAGGAATCTCCAGCATTCAGAACTCCACTGTCAAGAGATGATAAAGTTGTTAGTGCAAATTAAAACAAAAAAGTAAACTTGACCACAAAAATAATACTTTTCTTCCATCTTTCTTTCTTAGCAGGGTCACGTTCTGTCACCCAGGCTAGACTGCAGTGGCACAGTCCTAGCTCATTGCAGCCTCCAACTCCCGGCTCAAGCAATCTTCCCACCTCAGCTTCCCAAGTAGCTGGGATTACTTACAGATGTGCACCACCATGCCCGGCTGATTCTTTAATTTTTTAGAAACAGGGTCTCAATATGTTGCCCAGGTTGGTCTCAAATTCCTAGGCTCAAGAGATCCTCCCACCTCCCACCTTGGCCTCCCAAAGTGCTAGGATTACAGGCGTGAGTCACCGCCTCCAGCCTCTTCCATATTTTCTATCAAGTAAGTTTCTGTCATTGAAATCTTACTAAAATAGCATCTTTCCTTTACATCACTTGATTTATCTGAATTTACCCTTCTTTTAAAATGTGAAATAATAAGCTTACAGAACCTTATCCCTACTGAAACTGCATAGTGTACTCAGAAACTTGGAGGTCATCTTGAATCCCTCCTTTGCCTGTCCACATTGTCCCTTCCAATCAATCAATCATCAAGTCTTTTTATTTTTTATTTTTTATTTTTTTTTTTGGGGGGGGGACATGGTCTCTGTTGCCCAGGCTGGAGTGCAGTGGCGTGATCACAGCCCACTGCAGCCTCTACCTCTTGGGCTCAAGTGATCCTCCCACCTCAGCCTCCCAAGTAGCTGCAGGCACACACCACCACACCTGGCTAATTTTTGTATTTTTTTGTAGAGATGGGGTTTTGCCATGTTGCCCAAGCTGAATCATCAAGTCTTAAACAATTTTAAATCCCTCTCACTTCTGCTTCTTCCCAGTCACACAGCATTTACCCAAATTTACACCACTAACATCTTCAACCATTTCCCTGCCTACAAGCTAGCTCTCCTTTGATCCATCCCCCTCTGGGGGCATAGTAAATTTTAAAAAATACAAATTTGAGACCAGGGGCAGTGGCTCACAACTGTAATACCAGCACTTTGTGAGGCCAAGGTAGGTGGATCCCCTGAATTCAGGAGTTCAAGATCAGTCTGGGCAATGTGACAAAACCCTGTGTCTACAAAAAATACAAAAATTAGTGGTACACATATCTCTAGTCCCAGCTACTGAAGAGGCTGAAGTGGGAGGATAGCTTGAGCCAGGGAGGTAGAGGCCGCAGTGAGCTGAGATCCTACCAGTGCACTCCAGCCTGGGTGACAGTGAGATCCTGTCAAAAAAAAAAAAAAAAAAAAAAAATAAAAAAAAAAGAGAAAATGTTTTACAAGTGGTTTCTGCCTACCTGCCTCAAGGGTCTTATCTCTCCCCTCCACTCTCTACACTTCAGACATTCTGAACTTCCTGCAGCTCCTTGAATACTTTCAAGCCTTCATGCATATCTTCAGCCCAAAACACTTCCCGCCCATCCTTCACTGCTCTAATTCATCCCTGAGGTCTTCATGTAAATTTTACTTTTTTTCCTGGAAAGTTCTAACTCTGTTCTAGAGTATATGTTTCTGTTGTATATCTCCATGACACTGCCTCCCTCATATCTATATTTTAAGTGCTTGTTGAGTTTGACCAGGGACAGAGAGCTTATCTGTCTCACTCAGTGTTGTATGCCCAGTTCCTTAGGACAGTGGCTGGAAAAAAAAGAAGACACTTGCTATAGATTTGCCTGAATTACTGAGTGCAGAAGTGGGTACAAACCCAAGCTCTGCCATTTACTTACTCTGTAGCTTAGACAACTTAACTTACCTTTCTCAATCTCAATCGCCTCGACTGAAATAATAATACATGACTCATGAGGTCGATATAAGGGTTAAATGAGGTGATATGTTTAAACATGCTTGGCAAATAGTGAAAATGCAATATAAATTCTCTTCAACACTCACCCTCACGTAATATTTGAGATGGTTCCAATTTTCCAGTGCACAGCACTCTCCTCCAAAGTGTAGTTCCCTAAAAGCTTCTTAGATGTTCAGCAAATTATCTGGTTTCACCTCAGACCTACTGAATAAGAATTGGGGGAGGAGAGGAGGAATCTGTTTAACAAGCTCTCCAGGTCATTCTTGTAAACACTAGAGCTTAAGAAGGACAGGCCTAGAGTAAAGGAGCTTAGTCTTTGTAAACTTTCTTTTTCAGCGCTTAGTATACTACTATAACACATAGAAAGTGCTTGATACATGTGAAATAAATAAATTAATCTAACCCATGAGAAAACAATTGTACATTAAGAGTTATTTATTCCTTCCACAAACATGTATTGAGCACCGATTTTATGTAGGCATGGTGCTAACTTCAACTGTGAGTAAGAGGAGATAGATGTACAGATGCTCCTGGACTCATGATATGTTTGTGTCCCAGTAAGCCCATTGTACATTGAAAATGCATTTAATACCCTAACCTACTGAACATCGTAGCCTAACCTACCTTAACGTGCACAGAACACTGACATTAGCCTACAGTTCTGCAAGATCATCTAGCACAGTCTATTTTATAATAAAATGTTGAATATCTCATAATTTATTGAATACTGTAGTGAAAATGAAAGCTGAATGGTTGAGGCCGGGCGCGGTGGCTCAGGCCTGTAATCCCAGTACTTTGCGAGGCCAAAGCAGGCAGATCACAAGGTCAGGAGATCAAGACCATCCTGGCTAACATGGTGAAACCCCGTCTCTACTAAAAATACAAAAAATTAGCCGGCCTGGGAGGCTGAGGCAGGAGAATGGCGTGAACTCAGGAGACGGAGCTTGCACGTCACTGTACTTCAGCCTGGGCGACAGAGTGAGACTATCTCAAAAAAAAAAAAAGAAAGAAAAAAGAAAAAAAAAAGAGAAGCAGAGTAGTTGAAGGGGGACTCAAAGTATACTTTCTACTGAATGGGCATCACTTTCAAATCATGATAAACTAGAAAAATCAAACCATCATAAGTCAGGGATCATCTGTGTTAAAATCTCTGCCCCCAGGAGCTCTAAGTCTCTCTGGGTACAAGAATTTCCAAAATGGTGTGTGCACACCATGGTGGGGGGTGCACAAAGTGACCCACTAGGCTCCTGGAAGAAATTAGTACAACTTCTGTTTCTATTTTTTTATTTCATATTTTAAAAATATCCATTTTGTCAATGTTTTATAATGTACACAATATTACAGAGTAGTACAAATGTATAGCATTTATGAATAAATAAGAATATACAAATTAAGGAGTTGTGCTCAAAAATTTATCAAAAACATTGGGAAATCATTGGTCTGATGATCATTTAATAATGTTTATGGTTTAGATCAGTGCTGTCCTAGAGAAATATGAGAGCCACATATGAAATTTTGTGTTCTAGTAGTCACACTAAAAAGTTAAAAGAGGCCAGGTGTGATGGCTCACACCTGTAATCCCAGCAATTTGGGAGGCCAAGGTGGGAGGATCGCTTTAACCCAGAAGTTCAAGACCAGCCTGGGCAACATAGTGAAACCCCATCTCTATTGAAAAACAAAAAAAAATTAACCATGTCATGTGCCTGTAGTCCCTGCAACTCAAGAGGCTGAAGTGGGAGGATCACCTGAACCCAGGGAGGTCGAGGCTGCAGTGAGCCGTGATCATGCCACTGCACTTTAGCCTGAGCAGCAGAGTGAGACCCTATCTCAAAAAAGAAAAAAGGAAAACAAAATTCATTAGCCACATGTGGCTAGTAGCTACTATGTTAGACAGCACAAATCTAGATCATGGGTTTGAATCCTTAATCTGTCCCTTACCAGCTGTGTGACCTTGGGCAAGTTCCTTAACCTATCTTAGTGTGAATTTTTTTTTTTTGTCTGTGAAATAGAGAGGTTCCCTGACATCTGCAGTTGTGATAATTCAAAGAGACAATCCATGGAAAGCACATAGCCTGGGGCTTGCTGGCAGTGGGATGGTTATTATTAGTACAGGTATTACAATCCAAGGCAAAGTGTCCCAAGTGTCCAGTGGAGAAATCATTTTGGGCACCCCTCAGTTCATGTCCCCAGCATTCCATGCACATGGAGTGGCTGGCCCCTTAAACACATCATCAGACAGTACAATTTCCGGCCTTTTCCATTTTGTTCCATTTTCAGGAGCTGAGCATGATGAACGAGAAGTCGGAAGTGAGTCAGCAGGATAGCACTTAGAGCCTAAAAAAGCAAGCAGGACATCAGAATGCATAAGCAGGAATATAATGTGCAGGAAGTGGGAGGTGATCTTCCCTTTCTTCCAAGAACTGGCTCACTCCATAAGTTGTCTGCAGAGACTTTGCAGAACTTGGACCAGGCCCAGGAAGATTAAAGGACCACAAAAGGAGCAACTCGTATTCAACAGTGCTGGGTGCTCAACACCTGTTATCTCATGTGATCAATCATCAATATGTCCCATTTTGCAAATGAAGAAACAGACTCAGGGAGGCAAGGTACCTTACCAAATCTCACATCTAGTGAGTGACAAAGCTGGGGCTGGCCGGCTTCCCACTGTACCCCACGGCTGGAGGGAAGGGGCAAAGAAGTGATGCTATGGAGTACTGGGAAGGACAGGCAGAGAATTCTTACCCTTTCAAGCCTGGCAGCCAGGGACGCCCCTCACTGGGTGCATGACACTTTTTTTTTTTTTAACATTTCTTACCCAAAACTGTTAGCAGAAGGCAGTAGGATCACCTCTGACCTTTTAGCACACACATTCCTCTGGGTCACACCCCGTCCATTCTCTGTCTCCACGCTTGGGGCCTGGCTTATCTTTCTACCTCTTCTTCTACTCAAGTCTCAAGTTCTACTGACTTTTAAGGTTTTGCTGTTGGAGCCTCAGATCTTCTTCTTTGTCGTCTTTCTTTTTTTTTTTTTTTGAGAACCTCGACCTCCCTGGGCTCAGGTGATCCTCCCACCTCAGCCTCCTGAGTCGCTGGGACTACAGGCATGTGCCACCACAGCCGACTAATTTTTTTGTATTTTGTAGAGTTGGGGTTTTGCCTTGTTGCTCATTAGAATCTGCCTGCCTCAGCCTCCTAAAGTGCCAGGATTACAGGCGTGAGCCACTGCACTGGGCTGTAGCCTCAGATCTTTCATGAAGTGTTTTTCTGATACAAGTCAATCTGGATCTCTCTCTCCCCTGAAGAATTTAGACATTCAATGTCTGCAATATTTATTTGAAACCTGCACTCTTATGTATATAATCTTATTTATGTGATTCTGTGAAAAACTTTCTAGCTGTCTGACCTTGGGGACTTGACATGAGCTTGTTTCCTCATCTGTACAATGGGTATAATAACACCTATTTGCAGTAGAAGGTAATATTGAGAAAATTAACTAAGGTCATATATTACTATATGAAATATCTAGCACAATGCCTGACACAGAGTAGCCACTTGGGCTCGGTAATTCCCTTCCTCACTTTTTTTTTTTTTTAAATTTTTAGAGATAGGGTCTCACTATGAGACAGCCCAGGCTGTTCTCAAACTCCTGTGCTGAAGCAATCTTCATGCCTCAGCCTCCCAAAGTCTTGGGATTACAAGCATGAGCCACAACTCCTGGCCTCTTTCCTCACTTTTGTGCATTGCTTACTTGTCATTATTTTCCTGGTATCTCCATTTCCAGTGCTCTTCTGTTTGGGGAGTTGATTGGGGAGATGAGGCGTGATACTTAAATCTTAGTAAATTGTAAAATGCTTCTCCCATCTTCCTTCGTCCATATTTCTGAGCCCCTACAGGCCCTCCATCAGTCTTGTGACAGGGGATAAAGTCATTAATGCCAAAGTGAAGGTGGAGGCTTGATAAGAGAGAGTGGGAGCAAGCCTACAAACCTCATAGGCATTTGGTATTGCTGAAGGACAACGTGCATGTTCAGGATCAGCTACTGGAAGATATAACAAGAGAAGCCAGACAAGACAGTGGAAGAATCAGTCAGGGAGCCATTAGCAACTAAGATAGAGACAGGACATGGCAACAAGCTGGGGACTGGGGGAGGCCAGGCAAATCTAAGTTCATGTACCACCTGGTCCTTCTTCCGCCACAGCTGGGCCTCTTCCCATCCTAACAACACAGGCTCTGAGCCCCAGGAGAGTTCCCTTTGCATGTATCTCAGGATGTTGGCCTCATCTTACCCCTCTCCATCTTTCAGTCCCTGGATGGGATATTTCTCCCAGCTCCAAACCCCAGGACCAAACCTCAGCCCTGACCCATGTCCTTGGCCATGTCAGTCAGGCAATGTCCCAAACTTCCTTCTTCCCAGATGAGTGGTGAACATTTTATCTTAAAGTTGGTAAAAAAGAAAGTTTAAAAATAGATTACGAAATTGTTATGCTTAACATTTGTAAGTGCCCTTTATCACTTTGACATCTTAAGCCTTAATAAATGAAAGTATAACTCACATGCATTGGACACATCAGTAAAATGAGGAAGGTTTCATAATGTTATACAGACAATATTCTGTGGATCTGTTTTCAGCTTAGAATCCAAATACAACAAGGTATTTTTCCTCAAAAGGGCAGCAATGAACCATACACAAAATTATCACCTATCCACCCCAATATACCATGTTACAGAGCTCAGCCTCCAAGGCAGAATAAAGGTTGTCCTTGCTGAAAGTCCTCAGAGACAGTGGTCCCAGATTAGACAGACACAGCCTTAAAAAGCTATTGCTAGGGTTAGCAGGTGAAACCAAATTATCCAAGACTACAATGAGCATTATTTCGGAAAGACTAAGACAGTTGTGGTTTCCAGACTGCTGCACATTGGAATCACCTGAGCATATTCAAAAAATACTGATGCCTGGTTTCAGCGGTATGCTGGTAAATATTTTAACAATCGGCTGTTTAGAAAGAAAAGAAAGCCCTGATTTGTAACTGATATCCATGGCATAAAATCTTCGATCATAGTTAATTTCTTCTCTTTTTTTTTGAGACAGAGTCTTGCTCTGTTGCCCAGGCTGGAGTGCAATAGAACGATCTTGGCTCACTGCAACCTCTGCCTCCTGGGTTCAAGCAATTCTCCTGCCTCAGCCTCCCAAGTAGCTGCAGGCACACACCACCACACCTGGCTAATTTTTGTATTTTTTTGTAGAGATGGGGTTTTGCCATGTTGCCCAAGCTGAATCATCAAGTCTTAAACAATTTTAAATCCCTCTCACTTCTGCTTCTTCCCAGTCACACAGCATTTACCCAAATTTACACCACTAACATCTTCAACCATTTCCCTGCCTACAAGCTAGCTCTCCTTTGATCCATCCCCCTCTGGGGGCATAGTAAATTTTAAAAAATACAAATTTGAGACCAGGGGCAGTGGCTCACAACTGTAATACCAGCACTTTGTGAGGCCAAGGTAGGTGGATCCCCTGAATTCAGGAGTTCAAGATCAGTCTGGGCAATGTGACAAAACCCTGTGTCTACAAAAAATACAAAAATTAGTGGTACACATATCTCTAGTCCCAGCTACTGAAGAGGCTGAAGTGGGAGGATAGCTTGAGCCAGGGAGGTAGAGGCCGCAGTGAGCTGAGATCCTACCAGTGCACTCCAGCCTGGGTGACAGTGAGATCCTGTCAAAAAAAAAAAAAAAAAAAAAAAATAAAAAAAAAAGAGAAAATGTTTTACAAGTGGTTTCTGCCTACCTGCCTCAAGGGTCTTATCTCTCCCCTCCACTCTCTACACTTCAGACATTCTGAACTTCCTGCAGCTCCTTGAATACTTTCAAGCCTTCATGCATATCTTCAGCCCAAAACACTTCCCGCCCATCCTTCACTGCTCTAATTCATCCCTGAGGTCTTCATGTAAATTTTACTTTTTTTCCTGGAAAGTTCTAACTCTGTTCTAGAGTATATGTTTCTGTTGTATATCTCCATGACACTGCCTCCCTCATATCTATATTTTAAGTGCTTGTTGAGTTTGACCAGGGACAGAGAGCTTATCTGTCTCACTCAGTGTTGTATGCCCAGTTCCTTAGGACAGTGGCTGGAAAAAAAAGAAGACACTTGCTATAGATTTGCCTGAATTACTGAGTGCAGAAGTGGGTACAAACCCAAGCTCTGCCATTTACTTACTCTGTAGCTTAGACAACTTAACTTACCTTTCTCAATCTCAATCGCCTCGACTGAAATAATAATACATGACTCATGAGGTCGATATAAGGGTTAAATGAGGTGATATGTTTAAACATGCTTGGCAAATAGTGAAAATGCAATATAAATTCTCTTCAACACTCACCCTCACGTAATATTTGAGATGGTTCCAATTTTCCAGTGCACAGCACTCTCCTCCAAAGTGTAGTTCCCTAAAAGCTTCTTAGATGTTCAGCAAATTATCTGGTTTCACCTCAGACCTACTGAATAAGAATTGGGGGAGGAGAGGAGGAATCTGTTTAACAAGCTCTCCAGGTCATTCTTGTAAACACTAGAGCTTAAGAAGGACAGGCCTAGAGTAAAGGAGCTTAGTCTTTGTAAACTTTCTTTTTCAGCGCTTAGTATACTACTATAACACATAGAAAGTGCTTGATACATGTGAAATAAATAAATTAATCTAACCCATGAGAAAACAATTGTACATTAAGAGTTATTTATTCCTTCCACAAACATGTATTGAGCACCGATTTTATGTAGGCATGGTGCTAACTTCAACTGTGAGTAAGAGGAGATAGATGTACAGATGCTCCTGGACTCATGATATGTTTGTGTCCCAGTAAGCCCATTGTACATTGAAAATGCATTTAATACCCTAACCTACTGAACATCGTAGCCTAACCTACCTTAACGTGCACAGAACACTGACATTAGCCTACAGTTCTGCAAGATCATCTAGCACAGTCTATTTTATAATAAAATGTTGAATATCTCATAA
Organism: Colobus angolensis palliatus; assembly: GCF_000951035.1. Classification (NCBI taxonomy): domain Eukaryota; kingdom Metazoa; phylum Chordata; class Mammalia; order Primates; family Cercopithecidae; genus Colobus; species Colobus angolensis. The sequence continues at coordinate 244,706 of NW_012115077.1, read as the reverse complement.
TTTATTGAATACTGTAGTGAAAATGAAAGCTGAATGGTTGAGGCC
>NW_012115077.1:220682-242886 GCF_000951035.1 Colobus angolensis palliatus | reverse complement strand
AACTGATATCCATGGCATAAAATCTTCGATCATAGTTAATTTCTTCTCTTTTTTTTTGAGACAGAGTCTTGCTCTGTTGCCCAGGCTGGAGTGCAATAGAACGATCTTGGCTCACTGCAACCTCTGCCTCCTGGGTTCAAGCAATTCTCCTGCCTCAGCCTCCCAAGTAGCTGGGATTACAGGCATGTGCCACCACGCCTGGCTAATTTTTTTGTTTGTTTGTTTGTTTTAAGTAGAGACGGGGTTTCACCCTGTTGGCCAGCCTGGTCTCGAACTCCTGACCTCAGGTGATCCACCCGCCTTGGCCCCCAAAGTGCTGGGATTACAGGCATGAGCCACCGTGCCCGGCCACGGTTAATTTCAAGCTACTAGTATGACATCACTGAAGACAGAATTGGGAAGAGATGTACGCAATAGGTTCTCCAGAGCCAGGTAGCAGCCAGCTTTAGCACACCACTGCCTGGTCACCTCCTCCCCCCTCGACACACAACTTAGTAGGTATGAGGTGTGACGTAGGCATCAGGATTTTGAAAAGCTCCCCAGTAGATTCTAATATGCAGCAAAGTTGGGAAGGACTGGGCTAAGGGGCCTTGTAATAAGGTCCCAGAAGCAAGAAACCGGCCAGTTGATTGCCTTCCAGTGACAGCTGGGTTGTAACGCTTGCATCCTCAAATACATTTTCTTCCCTTAGCAAGCATCCATGGAAAGCTAAATCCTCAGCAGAAGCTTGCTCAGTGGGCTGATCTCAGAGCATGGGGCAGGGGTGGGAGGTCCTGGAGGGGAGGCTGGTGAGAGATCTGAAAAGCTAGGGGCAATGTGTCAATGTAATTGCTAGAAATTCCTGGGGGTGCTAGAAACACTGATAAATTCCTGCCCCAGGACATTGCTCCAGGGATGTCATTATCCTTCCATTAAAACTGTATTCTGACTGGGTGGTAAGTACCTGATTTGCTTAATTCTTAATCATTATACCTTCAGCTCTGCTGACTGAGCTCTAGCCGTTTGGGTTGAAGTGTACCTAAGACTTGCAGGGCAGGTAGGGGAAGAATGAATTTTTTCTGCAAATGGCTGGTCGGGCCCCACCTCTGGGTTACTGCAGTCCCTCTGCTTAAGTCTGTCATAGTACATGCCACCTGGCCTTGCAGATGTTTACTCGTCTGTTGCCTTTAATGCTCTACAAGCTCCCCAAGGGCAGAGACTGGGCTCCTATTTTGCTAGGCATCCCCAGTGCCCAGTGTTGGTTTAAGCTGATGTAAACTGAGCTCTTCATCCATTATAAAGTATTTTAAATTTACTTTCAGAAACACAAGGAGGCCAAGTGCAGTGGCCGAGTGCGGTGCTTGTAATCCCAGTACTTTGGGACAGGAGGATTGCTTGAGCCCGGGAGTTTGAGACCAGCCTAGGCAACATGGCAAAACTTTGTCTATACAAATACTAATAAAAACAAAATTAGCTGAGCATGGTGGTGGGCACTTGTAGTTTCAGCTACTCTGGAGGCTGAGGCAAGAGTGTAGCTTGAGCCCAGGAGGTCAAGGCTGCAGTGAGCTGTGATTGCACCCCTGCACTCCAGCCTGTGTGACAGATCAAGACCCTGTCTCAATACAAATAAAATAAAATAAAATCACAAGTAATTCATGAATAGATTCTTGGCATTTGCACACACACATGCACATTTTAAAATGTATGGTTCTCAGCTGGGTGCTGTGGCTCTCATCTGTAATCCCAGCACTTTGGGAGGCTGAGGTGGGCAGATTGCTGGAGCTCAGGAATTCTATACCAGCCTGGTCAACATGGTGAAACCCTGTCTCCACAAAAAATACAAAAAATTGCTGGATGTGGTGGCAAACACCCCTAGTCCCAGCTACTTGGGAGGCTGAGGCACGAGAATCACTCGAACCCAGGAGGCAGAGGTTGCAGTGAGCTGAGATAGTGCCACTGCACTCCAGCCTAGATGACAGAGGAAGACTCTGTCTCAAGAAAAAACGAAGTATGGTTCTGTTTTTTGTGTTTTCAAAATATATGCTATCATACTATACATATTGTTCTATAAAATGCTTTTTCACTTAATATATTATGAGGATCTTTTCATAATCTATTTATTAATGTGCTTTGTTCTTTCATAATGCTGAATTTGAAAGGTGACCTTGAGACAGGATTTAAGTGCAATTACTTTATGTGGGAGGTGAGGGTAATGCGGAAGTGAGACAGGGAAGGGAAGGAAGCCAATAAAGGGCATTTTTTCAAGCAAGTCATCACTGTACGTAAAACCGGAGCTCAACTCCACGGGGAAACTGGGAGCCAGTGTAGTACACAACTGTCCTAAAGAAAGCTGGAGTGTTTATCTAGTGACTTCCATCTGCCATTGATCGAGGGCTACTTCAGAGGCACATTGACTCAGGATTTTTGGCCTGCCATATGGGCAGAGAGGGCTCTGGTGGCCAGAAAAAGCCTTCAGTCAAGGAGGTGCTTGTGCTATCAATTGGAAGTCAGTTGACACACACAGACATGGTAAGTGCTAGGTCATATAGGTGGAGAACTGATAGGATCTGCTCCAAAACAGATGTGACTTTGTGCCTTACTTCGTTAAATCCTTTCTCATTTCTCGTTTTTTTTTTTTTTCTCACAAGCAACTCTTCAATAAGTATTCCCATCCATGTTTTCTTATGCACGTGTGCAATTTTTTTTTTTAAGAGATAGCTCTGGCTCTGTGGCCCAGGCAGAGGTGCAGTGGCACTATCCTTGCTCACTGTAGACTCAATTTCCTAGGCTCAAGTAATCCTGCAACCCCAGCCTCCTGAGCAGCTGGGACTTTAGGCACATGCCACCACACCTGGGTAATTTTTTCTTTTTGAGACAGTCTTGCTCTGTTGCCCAGGCTGGAGTGCAGTGGAGCGATCTCGGCTCACTGAAACCTCCAACCCCCGGGTTCAAGCGATTCTCCTGCCTCAGCCTCCTGAGTAGCTGGGACTACAGGTGTGCGCCACCATGTCTGGCTAATTTTTTGTATTTTTAGTAGAGACAGAGTTTCACCGTGTTAGCCAGGATGGTCTCGATCTCCTGATCTTGTGATTCACCCACCTCAGCCTCCCGAAGTGCTGGGATTACAGGCATGAGCCATCACGCTGGGCCCACCGGGGTAATTTAAAAAATTTTTTTGTAGAGACAGAGTCTCACTATGTTGTCCAGGCTGGTCTTGAACTCCTGGGCTCAGGCAATCCCCCAACCTTGGCCTTCCAAAGTGTTGGGATTATAGGCATGAACCACCATGCCTGGGCCAGTATTTCTTTAGGATACATGCCTACAGTGGGTCCATCCATTACACAATATTTCTGTTTAATATTACTCTCCTGGACTGGGAAATGCCTACTGTAACCTCAGAACTCCTGGCTGCTAGAGTGTGCCTATCCTCTCTTCCTAAAGCCTTCAGTCTTGATTCCTTTCAGGAACCCTTTCAAGATTGAAGATAGGGGAGCATTTAATGACTTTCCTACTGCCCTATGTGAGATTCTCATGGCCTCATTAATTCTCTCCATTGGCTGTCCCTGTGACTTTACTCTTGTCTCCTGCCTTCAAAACCTGTTGTTGATACATTCAGATTTTAAGTAGTACTCTAGTAATAAAAATCAAATCTTGGAGCAATTAGTTTCTTTTATTTGGTCAGACATTTTACCTCCGTTTACCTGCGTAGGCCATCATTTCCAAATAAAGAGCACATGTTCACAACCTGAGACTGGGTCTGTGCAATTCTTTCTTTACAGTTGCTAGTACAAGGACACAACTAGGAATTTATTTTAAAAATTTTCAATGCAAAATTTAATTTTCATTTTTAAAATCAACTTTATTGAGCTCTAATTTACATCCAATAAATATTTTGAGTTCCATGAGCTGTGGATTCTTTTTTGTTTGTCTTTGTAGATATGAGGTCTCTCTTGCTATGTTACCCGAGCTGATCTCGATTGACCTGGGCTCAATCAATCTTCTGGCTGCAGCCTCCCAAAGAGCTGGGTTTATAGGTGTGAGCCACCACACCAGGCTGGCATTGGTTTTTAAATTTTATTTTGCAGTAGTTCATTGCTGGTATATAGAAATACACTTGAATTTTTTATATTGACTCTTTCTGCAGCCTTGCTAAATCCATTTATTAGTTCTAGTGGCTTGCTTTCTACATTCGTGAGGATTCTCTAATCTTATTGATCTATAAATAAAAACAGTTTTATGTCTTCCTTTCTAATATTTAGGCCATTTATTTATTTTTCTTGACTTATTACACTATCTAGGACCTCCAATGAATAGTTGAATAAAAGTGACAAGAGCAAAACTTCCTTGCCTTGTCCCCGATCTTAGGAAACAGACTTCTACCATTCAGTCTTTCAGCATTCAGAATAATGTTATTGGTAGGTTTTTCACAGATGGTATTTATCAGCTTTAAGAAGTCCCCCTTTAGTTTTAATCTGCAAGTACTTTTGGTTCCAGTGGTTTATATTTCACCATGCTAAAAGATGGTGTGACTCTAGGTCTTGGTTCTCTTTTCCCTAGTAATATTATACAGAAAGCATGGTTTCAGATTCAAATAGACTTGAACTCTGTCACTTTCCAGCTATGTAATCTTGTTCTAGTTCTCTATCATCTACATCAATTTCCTCACTCATAAAATAAGGATAGCTAGTTTTGAAGGTTATTGTGAATGGTATTTGGTTTGCCTGCATGTGTCTGACACATGATAGACACTCAAAAAATATTCTCTCTCTCCTCTTGCTTTTTTTGGTAATATGCTTTTCACTTTATAATGACATTTATAATGTCTGGACTGGGAACAGTAGCGCATGCCTGTAACCCAAGCACTTTGGAATGCTGAGTGGGAGGATCACTTGAGGCCAGGAGTTTAAGACCAGCCTGGGCAACATAAAGAGACCCCCAACTCTACCAAAAAATACAACAAAAAAATAAGCAACGCATGGTGGCATGAACCTGTTGTCCTAGCTACTCAGAAGGCTAAAGTGGGAGGATTACTTAAGCCCAAAAGTTTGAGCTTACAGTGAGCTATGATCATGTCACTGCTCTCTGGCATGGGCAACAGAGTGAGACCCTGTTTCTCTAAATGATAATAATAATAATAATGTCCGCCCAAATGTTCACAATAGGGCTTTTTAATGTGGGTATTGGTAACATACAAAGGTCAGGATCTCATCTATGAATGACAACTTCTCCATGAGTTGCAATAACTTGTGGCATCCAATCAGGCACTTCTCTCTGCTAACTGCAGGTTCCATAATTATTCCCAGGCTAAGACTTCCTGGGATTAACATGTTGTTCCAACCACTACTAAAACAAATGTACTGTTCCAAACAATACTTAATTATATCATGTTCACTGCTTTTTTTTTTTTTATTGAGACAGAGTCTCGCTCTGTTGCCCAGGCTGGAGTGTAGTGACACAGTCTCGGCTCACTGCAACTTCCACCTGCCGGGTTCAAGCAATTCTCCTGCCTCAGCCTCCGAAGTAGCTGGGATTACAGGTGCATGCCACCATGCCCAGCTAATTTTTTGTATTTTTAGTAGAGACAGGTTTCACCATGCTTACCAGGCTGGTCTCGAACTCCTGACCTTGTGATCCTCCCACCTTGGCCTCCCAAAGTGCTGGGATTACAGGCATGAGCCACTGTGCCCGGCCCCCACTGCTTTTAATAGTATATCCAGAAAGAATGATTCACAAGTCTTGGTGCCATCTCAGATGTGCAGAGAACCTTTATTGTTAGTCCATGCTTTATCTTCTTAGGTCTGGAATTCTTTGGCTCTGAACATAGCAGGAGTTAAGGATACCAGGCCAAAAAGTGTAGAAATGATGTTATAATTCCCAGAGCAGTGATTTCAAATGCCAGCCCTAGAGCAAGTGCCTGATGAAGTGTTTTACACAGACCTCGTTAGAACAGGAAATATTAGGATGATTTGTGAGTTCTTCATAAAGCTAAATGTACTGTCCCTTCTACTGAGATTCTATTTCTCCTACCTTCTTGGTGTCAAAATGTCCCTATATTGTTATTTGATGATGATGTTGATGACGATGATGATTTACTATCTTTACATGGTATAATAAGTTAGCAAACTTATTTCAGTATGCTACATACCACCAATTTTTTAAAAGTTACTGACCTGAGTATATAGCAGAGTATATTTTCCAGTACGCCTTGATTTGTGCCGTGGTAACAGATCAACTGTCATCATTATTACTCAGGGCAACTATGGACCTGTTTGGAGTCACTTCAGAATTCTAGCCTTCATCCTACAACCAGGGGTTGTTGGCCCCCATGACAGAGATCTGTAAGGTATTGGGTGCAGAAGGTTCATGCTGCTCCAATGGATTGAGGTCGGCTTCACCCAACCTGAAAAAAAATAGATAGTTATACACTTTGTGGCTCTAAACATGGGGAAGTTTTGGATATGCTGAAAAATACATAACAATTGATAAATACCAAGATAAAGGGTTCATATCAACATGTTGACTAGTTTGAGGGAACCCAGGATTTGTGAGAAACCTCATTTAGGGCATAGAGACAGAATCACGAGTGAGAAGAACTTGGCTGAGGCTTAACTACATAAGTCTCAATTTCATCACCGTTAAGTGGAAATGATCACCCTGTCTTGCCTCTCTGGAGTGTTTGCTTGCAGATTGAACGATAATGGATAGGAGAGCGCTTTGCAAACTACAGCATCCCCAGACAAATTTAAGACATGACTCTCTTTTACTTTGTTGACAATTTAGAAGGCAATATTTCTAGACACATGACATCACTCCAGGCAATCCCTTCACCAAGAAGAGATGATGAAAATGTACATGGCCTGTAGGCTAAATACTGTCAGAACATGTTATCACCAAATAAATCTGGACAATCCAATTTTTTTTTTTTTTTTTTTTTGAGACAGGATCTCACTCTGTCATCCAGACTGAAATACAGCAGCATGATCTTGGCTCACTGCAACCTCTGCCTACCAGGCTCAAGCAATCCTCCTGCCTCAGCCTCCCAAGTAGCTGGGACTACAGGTGTGCGTCACCACGCCTGGCTAATTTTAGTATTTTTAGTAGAGATGGGGTTTCACCATGTTGGCCAGGCTGGTCTTGAGCTCCTGACCTCAGGTGATCTGCCTGCCTCAGCCTCCCAAAGTGCTGGGATTACAGGTGTGAGCCACTGCATCTGGCTCGACAATCCTATTTTTAATGCCATATTCCCAAACCTGGTAACAAGGCAGAGAGCCTCCATTCTGGTGGGCTGCTGGATGCACAGTGGGGTCTGAAGTTCGTGAAAGGACAGCCAGGGGCTGTGTCAGTTGCTCATGCCGCCATATTCTGGGTAAATGTCTCAGATAGCATTTGGGCTGCGTGATATACTGGTGTCAATTCAGAAGCGGACTCTAGCACTAGCAATATCTTCAACTGACAGTAAATTATTTTCATTGCCCTAAGGTCCATGTTGTTGGAATGCATTCAGATTACAGACCATTGCTGAGAAGTAATAGTTGTCATTTGTTGAGTACTACCTATGCAGAGGGACAATTTTAAGTGCTTTAATATATTATCTTATTTAATTCTCTTAGCAACCCTATGAGGATGATACCTTCTTTGCCTTCATTTTTTTTTTTTTTTTGAGACAGAGTTTCACTCTTGTTGCCCAGGATAGAGTACAATGGAACAATCTAGCTCACTGCAACCTACACCCGCACCAGGTTCAAGCGATTCTTCTGCCTCAGCCTCCCAAGTAGCTGGGATTACAGGCATGCACCACCACGCCTGGCTAATTTTGTATTTTTAGTAGAGATGGGGTTTCATCATGTTGTTCAGGCTGGTCTTGAACTCCTGACCTCAGGTGATCCACCTGCCTCGGCCTCCCAAACTGCTGGGATTACAGGTGTGAGCCACCGTGCCTGGCCAGTCTTCATTTTTAAGGTAAGGAAACTGAGGCATACAGAACTGAGTACCTTATTCAAGGTCATGATTAACTAGTGGCAGAGATTGAATTGGGCCAAGGCAGCCTCACTCAGGTGTAACCTATATTGCTTTTCTATTTTTATTAGACATGTGCTCTTTTCCAGGCACTGGACTAGTCAACTACAGGGATTGATAAAACAAAATCTATGACCTCAAAAAGCACTCAGTCTAGTGGGGGAGGAGTTACAACACAATGTAGTAAGTACTGCATATTTATTCCTCTGATGCAGATTTATTTTTCTCCAAAGCATCCTTTATTGCCAACTAGCAAACTACATATTTACATCCTTATTTTTTTTTTGTCTTCCTTTACTCAAACTATAAACTCCATGAGGGCAGGGTCTTCATTTTGTTCACTTTATATCCTATTATCTAGAGGTGTGTCTGGCAAGTAAATTTGTAGAAGCTGTGTTCAAGGAACAGGAGTGGAAATTAAATAAAAATGAACAAAAGATCTAGAGCTCGGGCAGTGAAGCTGCCCTTTAGATGTCCTGGAGTTATTTTAGATGTATGTACCTTTACACTCCAGTCATCGCCCCACCACTGAGAAATTACCACTAAAAGAAAATGTTTGGAGTAGGGAAGACATTTCTCAATATAATAAAAAAATTTAGCTTGCAGCAGAAACTGTAAAGAAAAAGATTGCTAGATTTGAAATAAATATTTAAAAGTTATGTGATAAGCAAAAGGCAAATTTAACACTCACAAATCTTTACTTATAGATAAGAGTTGCTGGGCACCGTGGCTTATGCTTGTAACCCCAGTACTTTGGGAGGCCAAGGTGAGAGGATTGCTTGAACCTAGCCCCGGTTTGAGACCAGCCTGGACAATAAAGTGAGACCCTGAAAAAAAAAAGCCATGCATAGTGGTGCATACCTGTAGTACCAGCTACTAAGGACACTAAGGCTGGAGGATGGCTTGAGCCCTGGAGTTCAAGGCTGCAGTGAGCTATGATGACATCACTGCACTCCCACCTGGGTGACAGAGCAAGACCCTGTCTCAAAAAAAAAAAAAAAAAAAGTTTAGTCTTAATTTGTGAATAAATTTTATAAAACAATAACAACAACAAAAATCCAAATAGAAAAAAATGGGCAAAGAACACAAAGGAAAATATTTAAATAGCCAATAAAATTCACCCTAAAAGTTTAGCCATAGTAATGATCAAAGACATGCAAATTTGAACAATACTTAGATTCCATTTTTTCTGTATCAGATTGGCCAATGAAAAATACTGTTAAAATCCAGTGTTGATTTTTTTATAGGGAAATTGGCCACTCATGAATATACTGCTGCTGGGACTGTAAATTCTTATAGCCATTTTGGAGAGTGATTTGTTAGTATGTCTTGAAAGCATTAAAATACCTTTGACCCAAAAATTCCATATCATGATAAAATAGAAATAAGTGCAGAGATGAATGTTCATAAAATTGAAAGTTTGACCGAATAAAATGGCCAGCAATAGGGGACTGGTTATGTAAATTGCGGAATAACCCCATACTGGAATAATATGCAGCCTTAAAGTGATACAGATTTTAAACTCTGCTTCCAAAGGTTCCACAGAAATCCTATAGAACTCTTCGGAACCCTATGGAATCCTTTTACTAACCTATTGGAAGGTAGTAAAATGTAAATGTGTAGATAGAACTGAGGCTCCCACCTCTTTCCTTAGCCAGAACAGCTCTCTTCCTATCTGTTCTATGTATTAGGGTTTTGAGTCAGAATCCATTAAAAGGCAGGGGAGGATGTTTCATTAACATTGAAAAAACTAACATTGTTGAGAAATGTGTCTGAAGCTACTAACTGGTCTATTTTAATTTGTTCTGAGATAGGTTCTCACTCTGCTGCCCAGGCTGGTTTTGAACTTCTGGGCTCAAACAGTCCTCTCACCTCAGCTTCCCGAAGTGCTGGGATTACAGGTGTGAGTCACCATGACTGGCCCTAAATGGCCTTTAAATAAATTACTCAATTTTACTGGGCCCCAGTTTCTCTCCTTTTTTTTCTTTTTCACATCTGAGGTAGGAAAACAAGGCTGTCCAGCTCGTGGTGGTCCTCACAATGATCCTTGAGGGGTGGTCTTGGCCTCCAGCCATGGCTCGGGAGAAAAGGGAGCCTCCCAGTGTCCCAATCTACAAAAATGAGACAAGCACCTAAGGTCCTTGCCAATAAAAAATTCTAAGAGACTGAACTTTCACTCCAGGTTTCAAGTGTTTGTGCCTGAATTCACACCCATGTCTGCTTCCCTCCCAAAGGTTTGTCCTTGGGATGATGCTGAAGCAGCAAAGCTCCCCAGAGCTGTTATGCAGACTTGGACACCCAGTACCGTGCAGAGGGCAACATCTTGGATATGCCTCTTTAAGGGATGAATAGGCTTGGAGGGAGGTCACATAGATAAGTCCACCCGGGGGCGCTGCATGGGATGACAGATCTGAAATGTGTCATCTCTGCTCTGGCCCCGATCCCTGTAACCTTTTTTATTCATTAGCTTTTTATTTTAGAATGGTTTTAGATTCACAAAAAAGTTGTAAAGACAGTATGGAGTTCCCATATACCCCTTGCAAAATTTCCCCTATTGCTAACATCTTACATTATAAGGTATTTTTGCCACAACTAAAGAACCAACATTGGTACATTGTTTTATATATATATTCTTTTTCTTTTCAGAAACAGGGTCTCGCTATGTTGCCCAAGATGGGTTCAAACTCCTGGACTCAAGCGATCCTCCTGCCTCAGCCTTCCAAGTAGCTGGTACTACAGGCATGAGCCACTGCACCCTGGTATATTAATATTAACTAAACTCCACACACTATCCAATTTCACCGTTTTAAAAAATGTCCCTTTTCGGTTCCAGGATCCCAGCCAGGATATCACATTACATTTAGTTGTTATGTCACTTTAGCCTCCTCTGATCTGTGACACTCCCAGACTTTTCCTGTCCTTGATGACCCTAAAGATTTTAAGTGGTACTGGTAAGGTATGTTGTAGAATGTCTCTCAAATTTGGAATTTTTTTTTTTTTTTCAGGCAGGGTTTTACTCTGTTGCCCAGGCTGGAGTGCAGCGGTGTAATCATAGCTAACTGCAGCCTCTGACTCCTCGGCTCAAGCAATCCTCCCATATTGACCTCCAAAGTGCTGGGATTGTAGGTGTTGAGACACTGTGCTCAGCATTTTTTTCCTTAAGACAGTCTCACTGTGTTGTCCAGGCTCGGGTGCAGTGGTGCGATTAATCAGAGCTCACTGCAGCCTTGGCTTCCTGGGCTCAGCTGATTCTCCCACCTCAGCCTCCCGAATAGCTGGGACCACAGGTGGGCACCACCACACCTGGCTAATTTTTGTATTTTTTGTAGAGGCAGTTTTCGACATATTGCCCAGGCTGTGCCTGATGGATTTTTTTTTTTTTAATGGGTACCTTAAAGTTACTCATTTGCCCAGTTGCAAGATTCTCCAAGGCTTTATTTATGCTGGCAGAGCCAGCATCTTTCTAAAAAATGACATTGATATATATTCACTTAAGTAAATTCATGTACCCATCTCAACTCTTCCCTTTGACGGCGTGGACAAGCTCATATTCCAAAGCATATGACCCTAAAACTGAAAAGATGCAACAACACTTCAGGTTTTGTGCTGATACATTTGTTCGAAACATTGGATGAGATGATACAGAGCATTTTACACAGTGCCTGACACATAATTGGCACTCAATACATATTAGCTATTGTTATTGAGAAGTACTAGGTCTTTTCTTCTTACATTTCTTGGCATTTGTTAAGTCATGGCATAGTGCCAGAGATCACATGGATGGAAGGTAAAGTGTAAGGAGTAAGGAGATGGGGTGAAAGGCATTTCATGATTTGTCAAATTTTGAATAAAGGAACCTCACTTCTTACAAAAATAAAAAGTACTGGAAATGCAGTAACAAGTAAAGAACAAGAATGTATACCTGAAAGTAGTATTATAAGTCAGGAATGTAGGAAAGACCACCTGGACCCGCCCTGGCTTTTTTTTTTTCAGGGTCTCACTCTGTTGCCCAGGCCAGACTGCAGTGGCACAGTCTTGGCAGCCTTGACCTCTCATGCTCATGTGACCCTCCCACCTCAGCCTCCTGAGTAGTTGGGACTACAGACTCACCCATTATGTCTGACTGGCCTTGCATTTTGATTTGTTAAAAAATATTTAGTGATAACTTACTATGTGCCAGGCATTGTGTTAGGTGTGATGATACAACAGTGAATAGACAGATTTGGTTCTTACCCTCATGGAGTTTGCTGTCTACTGAGGGACACAGCAGTTAATAAAGTAAACATTTCTAGCCATCGAAACTACAAATAAGGCGCGGCCGCCATGTTTGTCTTGTCTTGTGTTGTCTCGTGTGTTCATTCCTTTGTTTAGGAAACACGCAGATCCCAACATCTGGCGCAGCGAGCAGGGTCCGTGGCTCCACGAGAGCAAGGAACTGGAGGGGGAACACCCCGGGCAGGTGCGGGGAGACCAGGGGCAGGTGCCAGAGATGAGTGGTTTCCATCTCGATGGTTGAAACAGTGCCATGGCGAAGAGGAGCCGATCCAGAGTTCCTCAGAGAACATTCACCTTCAGAACTCGACGTGTGGAGCCCCCAACATGGGGTCAACTGAAAAAGCTTACTCAGGAAGCTGAAGGGGTTGTTCAACAAGCCGGGCAGCCCAAAACCCCACTGACTTTATTCCTGGCTATGCTGGCCATAGTAAATTGTCAGGTAACGGCTGGAGAATTTACATACTGGGCTTGTATTCCTCTTCCACCCTTATATCAAGGTGTGGCCTGGGGAGACAGAGAAGTCCCAGTATTTACTAATGATACTGCTTGGATGCCATTGCCTTTTTAAAACCAGGATCCTGAATTAGACACTGGCACAGTAAATAGTTCATATCAATTTGGGGTTGAAGGGTTACCTATATGTCTTGGGAGTAGTCCACATTGTCTGCATCTTTCTCATGAGGCTTGGGCTGTTCGCTATAACCATAGTCATATCTCTGCCTTTACTGTGATTATTGTGGCTCAAACTTTTAAGTATAACCATACTGCAGTACTTAATGAAACTCTGCCCACTACATTATCTTTATGCCCTATCCCTGATGTGTCCAGAGGTGTTTCCCAATTAGAGTGGACTAGGTATAGAGGTAGTGGGCCGTGATTATTATTAGAAGTAAAAGGAAAAAGTCGTAATTACCTTATCACAGATTGGAGTGTACATGGAGATTTTCAAACTAAATTTAGTCATGTCAACCTACGTTGGCATAAAGGTAATCACAGCATTGCTGTGGATGGCAATGAAACTATTATTTGGCATGATGGTGGTCTATCACCCCCTATGCCACATTTGGCTAATACTTCACAAATACAAAGTCATATTTGGAAGTTGCTAGCTGCTGGTAAACCAATGTTCACTTTCACAGGAAACATGTCCTTAAATCTTACTAATATTGCTGACCCTTTCCATATATCTTTGCATCGAAATAGTTCTAGATATGTTATTGCATGTGTAAGAAAGCCTTACTTGTTGTTGACAGAGATTTTTAAATGGGATAATAATACAGGGGTAGTTAACTGTACAAACAATTGTACATTCTTAAGTTGTATAAATACTACTTGGTGGAATAATAATTGGAATGAGTCTCACTCCAATTTATATATACTAAGAGCCAGAAAAGAAACCTGGCTACCTGTAAACTTAACAAGTACTTGGAGTGAATCTGCTGGGGTTACTCAAATTTACAAGGTTATGCAAGATCTTGTCCACCGCAGTCGGAGGATGGTTGGAATCGTCATGACCGCGGTGATAGGACTTGTAGCAATTGCTTCCACTGCCGCTGTTGCTGGATTAGCTCTACACCAGAGTATACAAAATGCAGAATTTGTGCAACAATGGCATGAGCAATCACATTTGTTGTGGCAGCAGCAACGAGACATAGATGCTCATTTGACTGAACGAGTGGATAATCTGGAGCAAGTGGTTTCTTGGTTGGGAGATCAGCTAACAGTGTTGAATACCTGAGCTTTGTTGAAATGTGATTGGAATACTACCCAATTTTGTATTACCTCTGTTCCTTTTAACAGCACTGTACATAATTGGACTGAGATAAAGAGACTTTTAATTGGTCATAATAATCGTTCCCTAGAAATACAAGAATTAACACAGAACATTTCTGAAACATTTTGCAATCAGTTACCACTGCTGACTGGTGCAAATTTGATGACTGGTATTGCACAAAGTTTGACGTCTTTGAACCCTATGAGCCCTGTAAAAACTTTGCTGACCTCTGTTTCTAGCAATGTACTGATTGTTGTTCTTGCTTTTGTCATTTTCACAGTCTGCTGGAGACGGTGCCAAAGGGCAAACACCGTATCCCAGCGAGCCCAACATGTAATGATGGTTTTGAAAGAAATTCAAACTTGTAAATAAAGAAAGGGGAAATGTAGAGGACTACGTGCTTGCAAACGAGACGTTCCCGTTCCCGATAAGTCCTGCTCTTGCAAATGAAGCAGGGTGTTCCTTCCCTGTTTTCAGGGAGGACAAAGGAGCCAGCTGCAAACGGCAGACCCTGGGGGCTTGTTTATGTGTAAACATCTTGAAAATCCAGAAAGTTGGGGAAAGGTCAGAAAAACAACAATGTGTCTTGTGACTTGGTAACATTCCACAAACGACCGTATAAAATAAAGCGGAGTGTGTAGTTCGAGGTGGCTGCCATGTTTGTCTTGTCAAAAAAAAAAAAAAGAAACTACAAATAATAATAATAATGATAATAAACAAAGGAATATGCAATTGTAATTGTGATAAACAATAACCATCTCTAACACACTCTTCTTGCCATTCCTGAGACTAACGTATTACCCAAGGCATCATCATGTCTCACTAGGAATATCCAATGCATCTTGCTGCTTTTAACCTTTCTCCTATGAGGACTATTCTCTGCATACCAGTAAGTTTGATCCTTTTTTGGCATTCTCCCCAGATATATAACGCCCAGGAATAAGTTTAAACAAGGTGATGAAAGTATGAGCAATAAACAAATAAATAAATTGAACTTCATCAAAATTGGAAACTTTTGTGCATCAAAGAATATTTTTAGAAAGTAAAAAGACAACTTACAGAATGGTTGGAAATATTTGTAAATTATATATTTGGTAAGGGTCTACTATCTGGAATATAAAGAACTCTTACAACTCAACAATAAAAAGACAAACAACCCAACTTTAAAGTGGGCAAAAAGTGCAGGGCAGGGTCGCATGTGCTTGTAGCCCCAGCTACTCAGGAGAATAATCGCTTGAGCCTAGGAGTTCAAGTGTTGACTAGGTAATATTGCAAGATCCAGGCTCTAAGAATAAATAAATACATTTTTTAAATGGGAAAAAACTTGAATAGACATTTCTCCAAAGAGAATGTACAAATGGCCAACAAGCACATAAAAATACTAAGCATCATTAGTAATTAGGGAATGACCCTACTAAGAGGGCTATAATTAAGAAAAGATAGATAATAGCAAGTGTTGATCAGGATGTGAAGTAATTGGAACCCTCTTATACTGCTGGTGGGAATGTAAAATGGTTCAGCCGTGGAAAA
This sequence comes from Colobus angolensis palliatus, assembly GCF_000951035.1. NCBI lineage: Eukaryota > Metazoa > Chordata > Mammalia > Primates > Cercopithecidae > Colobus > Colobus angolensis. The sequence goes on along the minus strand of NW_012115077.1, from coordinate 227,312 downwards.
CCCGTGGAAAACAGTTGGTTGGTTCCTTAAAAAGTTAAATACAGAATTATCATATGACCCAGCAATTCCAAGAAGTGTATAAATGAGGACTGTATTTGTCTGCTACTCAAAGACATGTACATGCATGTTCACAACAACACTATTTACAATGGCTGAAAGGTGGAAACAGCCCAAATATCCATCAATGGATGAATGTATAAACAAATTGTGCATATCCATACAATGGAATGTTATTCAGCCACGAAAAGAAATGAAGTACGGATACACACTACAATGTGGACGACCCTTGAAGACATTATGCTAAATGAAAGGAGCCAAGCACAAAAGGTCATCTATTGCATGATTCCATTTACATGAAATATTCACAATAGGAAAATCCAAAGAGATGGAATGAAGATTGGTGGTTGCCAGAGGCTGATGGCAGGAGAGAATAGGGAGAAACTACTTAACAGCTAGGGGATTTCCTTTTGGGGTGATGACAATGTTTTTGAAGATACAGGTAGTGGTTTCCCCACATTGTGAATGTGATACATGTCACTAAATTGTTCGCTTTAAAATGGTTAATTTTATGTTTGGGAATTTCACCTTAAAAAAAAAAAAAAAAGTCCTTGAAGGTCTGGGGCGGTGGCTCACACCTGTAACATTTGGAAGGCCAAGGTGGTTGGAATGCTTGAGCTCAGGAGTTTGAGACCAGCCTGGGCAACATGGTGAAACACTGTCTTTACCAAAAATACAAAAACTTAGCTGGGCATGGTGGCACGCATCTGTGGTCCCAGTTACTTTGGAGGCTGAGGTAGGAGGAACCGTTGAGCTTAGGGGGCAGAGGTTGCAGTGAGCCGAGATTACTCCACTGCACTCCAGCCTGGGAGACAGAGTGAGATTCCCTCTCAAAAACAAAAACAAAACAAAACAAAACAAAACAAGCAAAAAGTCCTTTTAAGAAGATTATATAATTTCATCTTTAGTGGTTTAAGATGAGGTTGAAGAGTAAGCTTAGGCCATATCAAGCAGGGACTTGGAATCAAGCATTATGGGATGCCAAATCATGATTGATCAAAAGCTATTCACCATGAAAGACTGCTGTCTTGGGGACCAGAAATATAGACCAGTGTTTTCTCTTCCTTCAAGAGAGGGGTCCAGAAGGTTGTTTGAAGAAGCAAGGAATGAGCACCAGGGATATTAGGTTGATAGATGCCTACTGACATCAGCCTCAAGTGACCTGACTCATCCTCCTTGTGATAGTGATGGTTTTGCCAATGGTTCATGATACTTAAGGTCTAATTGCTGAGGCTCCTTCAGGGATGGGCACTACCAGTCCTTGCTTCAGTGGCTTCCCTTTGTCTATGCTCTCTTGACTGACCAACCTTCTCTTTCCTCTGCACTATCATCCATTCAATTCGGCACATTCTTTAGGCTTGATAATATCTTCAATTATACCTAGGAGCTGCCCCTGTCTCCTTCAGGTGACTAAGCATATGTCTAGTCCCATCCATAGCTTATTTAAGGCCCATTGTGTGTGTGTGTGTGTGTGTGTGTGTGTATGTGTGTTTTGATGGGCACCTCATTTATAGACTCCATGTAGCCACAATACTCCCAAAGTAACTCAAATGGCTGGATAATTCTCTGTTCAGTAGCTTTCAATTAGGACTAAATCAAGTGAAGTAAAATCATCTACAAAGATTTTTCTGAACTTTATATGGTTAAAATCCCACCCCAAGCTAATTCTGATAGACCAGAGGATTGGGGTGGGTGGAGTGGACAAGCATGCATACTTTGGATAATCTCTGCTGGTGATTCTGAAAAAGTTTCTCCATTCCCATCCTTGTGAGAACTATCATATACTTCAGTGGGGCTGCTGGCTCTGGGCAGGAATCTGACACACAGAGATACTTACCAAAGGAACTATCCCTTTAATATATGAATCCAGAGCCCAGTTGCTTTTGAAGGGACAGGAAGATCCCACAAAACTGCCTTGGATACTTCTCCATCAGCCAAGTCTTTGCCACTATTTTTGTTTCAGAACCACCCACCTAGTTGAGGCTTTCTTTCTCAGGAAAGACATTTACCCACCAGAGTTCTCACCCACCAGAGAGTGGGAAAGAAGAGAACTGGTGGAAGTAGGAGCTGCAAGGCAAAAAGAATATTGTCACTTCCAGACTGATTCTGCCTCTCTACTACTTCTTTGCAACAGGAAAGATGGACACTACAGGGTTTTAGAAATGAAGAAAAGGGTGAATGACTTCACAATTTACTTTGTGGTAGTAGAGGGTAGAAATGCAGGTTGAATCCCCTTCATAAATGATCAAATCCCTCAACTTCTTGAAATCTGGGTTGATGAGATAAGCAGAATACAATACCAGCTTCAGATTACTCCAATTGCAGATGGCAGTGCTTGTCAATAGAGATGATCATTTTTCCATGGGAGATTTGGAAAACAAGAGGAAGAGGAACCAGTATTACTATTAAAATTCTAACAGCATTGAGTTGGCCATTTGATTCTTTGGGTTTGGACAGCAGTAAGATATGGGTGGTTTTCAGCAGTGGAAATTTAAGTCTGTCAGTGTGTCAGTAAGTTGCTTTAGAACAAGCTACCAGAGCCTGTTGGTGATAGTAACTGGCTTTATCCCACTTTTCTTCCTCAATTTCTCTCCCTAAAAGCAAAGATCACACTAAGAGGTTCACCCTGAGAGGTGGCCAAATCAACATAGCATGGTAACTAAGTGCTTTGGAATTGCAGCTTCCAAAATGGAATTTATTTCTTTGGCACACATAGCCAGATGTGGACTATGTAAGTCTTTTGTTTGGCCCACATATTTTTTAATTTTCATTTGAGCCAATATTTAGAAATCCCCGTACCTGCTCTCTCTTCTCTTTTTATGCCTCTCTCTCTCTCTCTCCCCCTCCCTCTCCTTGTCTCCTTTTCTCTTTCTCATATCAGAAGCTCTGGTAATACTGATCCTGCATTTTTGCATGGCAAGAATAGACTGAAACTGAGAAGTAGCCTCTCCCTTGGACAGTTCACCATAGTTCCCACCACTCACACAGCACATGGATGTGCTTTTATACCCAAGGCCATTTGATCTCAGACCTCCTTCAGTGTACAGGAAGCTATTGATGTGTCTCAGACCACTCGAAACCCAAAGAAGGAAGTATCAGATGTCTAACCAGAAAAGTATAACAAGAACCCCCAAGTGCAAACCCCCTTTAGTTGTAATGGACAAAACACATGAGACATTCCTGGAGATAGTCCTCCTGGAAGATGTGCCATATGATGAAGAAAGCAGTGGCTTCTCTGTAATAATGCAGAAGTGATTAACATTGATCCCTGAGGCCGGGCGCGGTGGCTCAAGCCTGTAATCCCAGCACTTTGGGAGGCCGAGACGGGCGGATCATGAGGTCAGGAGATCGAGCATCCTGGCTAACACGGTGAAACCCCATCTCTACTAAAAATACAAAAAATTAGCCGGGCGAGGTGGCCGGCGCCTGTAGTCCCAGCTACTCGGGAGGCTGAGGCAGGAGAATGGCGTGAACCCGGGAGGTGGAGGTTGCAGTGAGCTGAGATCCGGCCACTGCACTCCAGCCTGGGCGACAGAGCAAGACTCCGTCTCAAAAAAAAAAAAAAAAAAAAATTGATCCCTGAGCAAACAGTTTTCTCTTAGGTCCCAATAAGCTAATTTCTAGGAGGACCAAACAGTCCTAATGCAGTGGTTCTCCACTGAGGTGAATGTGTTGAGTTTGAGAAAGTGTCCTTGGTACTGACACACGTCACCACTGCTTCTGATTGAGAATCAGTCTGTTCTAACCAGTCTGAATCTGTGTGATCACCTTTTTTTTTTTTCTTTTTTTGAGACAGAGTTTTGCTCTTGTTGCCCAGGCTGGAGTGCAGTGGCGCATGTGTGATCACTTCTATGGTGACTATAGCTCCTCCTTCAGAACTGTCTTGGCTCTGAATCCCTGGGGACTGTGTTACAACTAAAGAGAGAAGGAGGAATCCTGAGGATTATAAATGTTGCCAAGGGCAGTGGTGGTTCCTAAATCTATCTATGCATCAGAATCACTTAGAAATCTTTTAATGTTGATGTTCCTGGGCTCTATTACACTCCTACTGTGTTAGTCCATTTGTATAGCTATAAAGGAGTATCTGAGGCCAGATAATTTATAAAGAAAAGAGGTTTGATTGGCTCATGGTTCTTTACAGGAAGCATGGTGCCAGAATCTGCTTCTGGTGAGGGCCTTAGGAAGCTTCCAATTATGATGGAAGACAAAGGGGAAGCAGATGCATCACATGGCAAAAGCAAGAGCCACAAAGAGAAAGGGAGGATGTGCCACACTCTTTTAAACAACCAGATCTCACATGAACTCAGTGAGAACTCAGTTATCACCAAGGGGATGATACTAAGCCATTTATAAGGGATCTGCCTCCATGATCCAATCACCTCCCACCATTGGGAATCACATTTCAACATGAGACTAGGAGGGAACAAACATCTAAACTATATCACCTACTGGATTCGACTCTTTGGAAATGGAATCCAGGTCTCTGCATTCTTCACAGGCCCACCAGATGATTCTAATGCAGCTGTCCTAGCACCAGCCTGTGCCTCTAAGCCAACTTTAGAGAGGCATTGGCTCACAGATGTAGAGGATTCTCCTGAAACTCCCACATTCATTCTGGAATCAGCAATTTCAGGCCCCTCACTCAATCCCTATTACGCCATCAGAGCCTTTTGCCCTACTGGAGTTTCTGATGTCACAGACAGTGGCTTAACACTATAGTCTGGTGTTAAGACTGACTGAGCATAAATCTTGCCTCTGCCACTTGCAAACTGAGTGGTCTTAAGTAAGTTGTGACCCCTCCTCAAACTTCAGCTTCCCATCTGTGAAACAGTGATAGTAACACCTTCCTCCCAGAGTTGCTGTAACAGCTCCTTGAGATAGCATGTGTAAAGCTTTGTGACTTGAGATTTGTGTGCTTGATTGTTATACGGTAAATGCTGGCTCATTTTCTCACCTTCCAGAAGTAGGGTCAGTTCAGTACTCTTAGGAACTCTTAAACAGAAATTTTCCTCTAGGTGTCCTAATACCAGAGTACGTATGTCAGCCCACAACCCAATTTAGAGAAGAAAGACCCTAATTTAAGAATGTGTGGCCAGGCACCATGGCTCATGCCTGTAACACCAGCAGTTTGGGAGACTGAGGCAGGCACCTCACTTGAGGTCAGGAGTTTGAGACCAGCCTGGCCAACATGGTGAAACCCCTTCTCTACCAAAAAAATACAAAAATTAGCTGGGCATGGTGGTGCATGCCTATAATCCCAGCTACTCAGGAGGCTGAGGCAGGAGAATCACTTGAACCTGGGAAGCAGAGGTTGCAGTGAGCCAAGATGGCGTCACTACACTCCAGCCTGGGTGACAGAGTGAGATCCCCTCTCTCTCTCTCTCTCTAGATATATATATACATACACACATATATATATGTATACACACACACACACATATATATACACACAGAGAGAGAGAGACACACACACACACACACTTTGGCTTTGTGTTAAAATTTGAGAGTCTGCTCTATTTGTTAGTGTAGGTATGCTTCAGTTTAGTTCTCTTAAATATAACAAAAATTACTCCCCATGGCAACAGTTATTATTCTCTTCCCCACATAGTCCACGCCTGTCTTGGGGAGAAGATAGAGAATTATTTAAGTAACATGTTCTCAAAATAAGACCAAAGAACAAGCACTCCAAAAATGTGCCCTAATTCCCTTGATAATTTGTGAAAAGCTGAGGCAGCTACATAAGCATTTTCCTAAGACATGGAAAATAAAGCCAGGGAGAATGCAACTATAAAAGACATTAATTTTAACCCAGAAGGGGCTCATTAAAAAACTTTATAAAGTTATACTGTTTTCAAAACATAAGCTTTGTGTCAGAATCAGCCTCAGTAGATAACAATGCAGCCTTTCCCAAAAAGTTGGTGATATAGGTTTAGAAAATGTATTTACCTGAGCAGGCTTTAAAAATGTTGTCTAACCTGGTTTGTTTCGGAATCAGATGCCTTCAGATACCTTCTGGTATGCCAAACCTGTGTACTCTGGCCTGAGTACTTAAAGTTATGGCAAGGAGGGCAAGCAAGGCAGGGAAATCTTGATCAGAACCATGGGCAGAGGCCAGGTTCTGGAATTAGAGTTAAGAAAGTCCTGGGGGAGGAGCTGTCCGTACACGTGGTGCTGACGACCCCAGCCGGTTGCCACTGTGAGGCTACAGGCAGCAACAGTGCATGAAACAATCTTGGAGTCCTGGGAGAGTCTTACCTTGTGAATTTATATACTTCAAATGGGGTTTAGGGTATTCATAGATCAGGATGGAATGCACTCGAATCAGATAAGGCCATCAAAACCTGCTGTCCTTGCTCTGTCTAGACATAGAATATGACTCACAAACACCATCAGGAGTTGGAGATATCACATCCCAAGAATGTCACAGAGGGTATGAGGTATAAAATTGGCATTTACTGAGCACCCAACTGCCTGTAATAGACTATTTACTTCCAATCACTCTTTAATTTTAAGATACAGCTGCTTCTGCTTCTTCTTCTTCTTCTTCTTCTTCTCCTCCTCCTCCTCCTCCTC
>NW_012115077.1:193373-220337 GCF_000951035.1 Colobus angolensis palliatus | reverse complement strand
TAGAGATGAGGTTTCACCATGTTGGCCAGGTTGGTCTCAAACTCCTGACTTCAAGTGATCCACCTGCCTCAGCCTCCCAAAGTGCTGGGATTACAGGAATGAGCCACTGCGCCCGGCCACTATCCTCATTTTAAACTGGGAAACTGGCCAGGTGTGGCAGCTCATGCCTGTAATCCCAGCATTTTAGGCAGCTGAAGTAGGAGGATCACTTGGATCCAGGAGTTTGAGATCAGCTGAGCAACATGGTAAGACCCCATTTCTAGAAAAAGTTTAAAAATTAGCCAGACGTGGTGGTGTGCACCTGTCGTCCCAGCTACTCAGGAGGCTGAGGCAGAATGATTGTTTGAGTCCAGGAGGTTGAGGCTGCAGTGAACCATGTTTGCACCACTACACTCCAGCCTGGGTGGCAGAGCAAGAACTTACCTCAAATAAATACATAAATAAGTAAATGAATACATAAATGGGGGAAACAAAAACTCAGAAAAGTTAAGCAAATTTATCCAGTGTTCCACAACTAGTAAGTGAACATCATCCTCCTGAAATCTCAACCTCTGTATATGAAATATGTCTAACTTTCAAGATTTATCCTTTTACCATGTGCAATTTTCCTAGGGCTAAAGCCAAGAACCATGTCTATTGGTTGGAAAAGAGGGTGGCCCTAGGAAATTGACTCAGGAAGGAGGTATTTAGGCCAGAGTTTGGAGGCACTACATTAACTTCATGGCCTTTGCTCTGCCTGAGAGGGGCATCTGGTGAAAATAGTGCTTACCTTCTTCCTCAACTAGGAGCCCATCATTTGTAGTTACTAACAAGGTGAGACCAACTCTGCCAGTAAACGGAGGTGACCTCAATTCTGGTATCTTCCCCAATAGGGAGCACTGGCAGCACTGAATAGTCTCAAATGAACTCATTTCTTACCTCACCCTAGTTTTCCTTTTGTCCTTTCTGTCTCAGTGATTTCACTGACCCAAGCTATAAATCAGACATCCACAACTGACTCTTTCCTCATTCTCGTTCTTCTAGCCTTGCCAAGCTCTCCTGGTCGGTGTTACCTCCATATATCCTTGCAATTCTTCCACTTCTCTCATTTCTACTGCCACTTCCGTGGTGGAGGTGACCATCATCTCCTGCCTAGACTATTGCCGTAGACTCCTAGCTGGTCCCCTTTCCTCCAATTTTGTCCTCTACAAGTCTGTCAGCATAATCCCAAATGCAAAGCTGACCATGTTATTTCCCCACACTTAATGTAATGAACATAGTACAGTGGTTAAGAGCGAGAGCTCTAGAACCAAACTACCTGGTTTTGTATCCCAGCTCTGCCTTTACTGTGTGTCCCTGCACAAGTTACTCAACTCAGTCTTCTTAACTATAGAATGAGAATAATAAAAATGGTACCTTCTTCAAAGAGTTTTTCTTGAGGATTACATAGTACCAGCTACTGCCTCATTTCTTTGATCTCCTTTACAGCAAAACTCTTTGAAAAGATTTTTAAAACATTTTATTATAGAAAGATTCAAACATACATGAAGGCCAGGCACAGTGGCTTGTGCCTGTAATCCCAACACTTTGAGGGGCTGAGGCGGGCAGTTCATCTGAGGTCAGGAGTTTGAGACCAGCCTGGCCAACATGGTGAAACCCCATCTCTACTAAAAATACAAAAATTAGCCAGGTGTAGTGGCACGTGCTTGTAATACCAGCTACCCGGCAGGCTGAGACAGGAGAATTGCTCAAACTCAGAAGGCGGAGGCTGCAGTGAGCTGAGATCACACCACTGCACTCCAGCCTGGGAGACAGAGCGAGATTCTGTCTCAAAAATAAACAAAAAAACATACATCAAAGATAGAAAGACTTACTCTATTTTCATGTACGCATCATCTGATTTTCAATACTTATAAATTTATGGCTAATGTTTTATCTCTCACCTCTTCTCCTGGATTATTTTGCAACAAATCTCAGGCATACAATTTCATCTGTAGAAATTTCAATATGTACTTCTAAAAGATAGGCGCTCTTTCACACACACAAAAAAACTTTACACTATATCATATCCAAAAAACAACAGAAATTTTTTCCCTATTTTTTGTAGTAATGAAATCTTACTCTGTCACCCAGTCTGGAGTACAGTGGTGTGACTGGATTACTGCAGTCTTGACTTCCTGGGTTCAAGCAATCCTCCCACCTCAGCCTCCCAAATAGCTGGGATTACAGGCACACACCACCAGGCCTGGTTAATTTTAAAACTTTTTTTTTTTTTGTAGAGTTGGAGGTCTCCCTATGTTGCCTGGGCAGGTCTCGAATTCTCAGTTTCAAGTGATCTTCCTGCCTCAGTCTCACAAAGTACTGGGATTCCAGGTGGGAGCCACTGTGCCTAGCCTCAGTAATTCTTTAATATAATCAAGAGTCCAGTCAGTGTTCAAATTTTCAATTATTTCAAACGTCAGGTTTTTTTTCAGTGTTGTTTGTTTGAATCAAGATATAAATAAGAATCATTCATTGTAATTTGTTGATGTACCTTTAAATCTTATTTAATTTATAGGTTTCTTTCTCCATCCTTTTTTTCATTTTTGTAATGTTTTTATTGAAGAAACAAGACCATTTTTTTCCTGTAGAGTTTCCCCCAGACTGGATTTTCCTGTTGCATCCTGGTGGTGTTGCTAAATGGGTTCCTCTCTCCCTGTGGTTTTTATAAATTGATAGTCAGAACTAGAGGCTTAATCAGATTCAGGCTCTTTGTTATTTGGAAGTAATATTTATTTTTGTAGTGCCATTGGTGAGCATTGTCAAGATCCATTCATTCATCAGGAGTTGCAAAAATGATGATATTCTATCATTCCTTCCTTTTTTTTTTTTTTTTTTTGAGACAGGGTCTCATTTTGTGGCCCAGACTGGAGTGTAGTGACATGAACATGGCTCACTGCAGCCTTACCCTCCTAGGCTCAGGTGATCCTCCTACCTCAGCCTCCTAAGTAGCTGGGCCTACGGGTGCACCACCATCCCCAGCTAATTTTTGTATTTTTTGTAGAGATGGGGTTTCACCAGGTTGCCCAGGCTGGTCTTGAATTTCTGGGCTTCCAAGCTGCTGGCATTACAGGCATGAGCTACTGCAGTAGGCCTTCATTCCTTGATTATTTGCTAGCTGAATACATCTACACGAAACTTCTCCTCATTAACTCTGGTTACCTTGAGGAAAAAGAGGATAGATGTTGGGAATATTTTTCCCATTTACTTGCTAATTTTCAAAATAATGAATTGGTTCAGTTTACTTTCTTTTAAATCTACTTTAGCCAGGATTTCACTCCCACCACACCACTGAATCTACTGTGGTTCATTCCTTATAATGATGCATCAGCAGCATTTTGCACTGAGGATCAACCTCTTCTTGAAACACTGTCTTCACTTGGCTTTGAAGACACCACATCCTCCTGGTTATCTTTCATCTCATTGACCTCACCTTTTCAGTCTCCTTTTCTGGTTCATCCTCATCTTAAACTCTTACGTTGGAGTACCCCAGGGCTGTCTTTAAACTTCTTCTCTGTGCATACATTCAGATCCTTGGAAATGTCATTCAGTCTCATTGTTTTAAAAATGCCATTTTTATACTAACTACTCACGTATTTCTATCTCCAGTCTATACCTCACCTCCAAACTTCAGACTCACATGCAGCTGTCTACTGTATATCCCTGTCTGGAGTGTAATAGGCATTTCAAACCCAACCTGTCTGAAATCTAATTCCCAGTTTTCTCCTGAAACCAGGAGAATTCATCCACATTCATCCACATTCTTCCTCATTTTAGTTAATGACAACATTCTTCCAATTGCTCTGGCCAGAATTTCTGGAGTAACTTCTGATTCCTCTTTTCCTCTCTTATCCCATATCTAGTTTTGAGGAAAATGTATTGATTCAAAATACAATACATGGGGCCAGGTGTGGTAGTTGAGGCCTGTAATCCCAGCACTTTGGGAGGCTGAGGTCACTTAAGGTCAGGAGACTGAGACAAGCCTGGCCAACATAATGAAATCACTTCTCCACTAAAAATACAAAAATTAGCCATGTGTGGTGGTGTGCACCTGTAGTTCCAGCTACTCAGGAGGCTGAGGCAGGAGAATCACTTGAACCTGGGCAGCGGAGGTTACAGTGAGCCAAGATCATGCCACTGTACTCCAGCCTGGGTGACAGAGCCAGACTCCATCTCAAAAACAAACAAAAACAAAAAAAGCCCCACCCCAAAACAAAATACAATACGTGCAAAGATCAGATCACTTTTCACAACTGCCACTGATGCCACTCTGGTCTAAATCTCTGTCATCTTTCACCAGGATTATTGCCATACTCTCCAGTTCATGCTACTTCTCCTGTCCTCATCCTCCACTTTCACTTGTATTGTTACCATTCAGAATTTGAGACTCAACTCAGTCATCCCTTCTTCACATAGTAGCCAGAGTAACTCTTTTAAAATGTCTGGTTATATTACTTCTCCCTTAAAACCCTCCACAGATTCTCATCTCACTCAGAGATGCCCAAGTCCCTAAAATGACCTTTAGGGCCCTACATGATCTGTACCTCTGCTTCTTCTCTGATTGCATCTCTTACCCTTCACTTGTCCCATTCTATCTATACTGCCTTCCTTGAACAAAGCCAGCACACTCTTGACTCAGGGCCTTCACATTTGCTCTTTTATCTGCTTAGAACAGTCTTTCCCCACCTGTGCTCTTACCTTATTCTCTCACTTCCTTCAAATCTTTGCTCAACAGTCATCTTCTCAATGAGCCTATTCTAGACCTCTGTCTTAAAAACTGCATCCTCTCCAGCACGACTATACTCTCTTCTTGCATCATTTTCATCCATTGGACTTATGACCCTTAACTATACCATATATTTGCCTCATTAATTTTGTTGGTTTGCTCCCCTCACTTACATGTAAATTGCAAGACAGCAGGATGTTTTTGTCTTGTTCACTGCTGTATCTTAGAGTCCAGAGCAGAACTTAACACATGGTGGTACTCCAGTGATGGGCTCAAGGGCATGCAACCAGTGCAGGTGCATGGGGCTCGTGCTCAGATAGGGGGCCCTACACTTGGAGTTTAACGCTCTGTGGTTGCCATCTTGAAATTCTTAAGAATTTGATCTTTACATTTGTGTTTTGTAAGTGAGTCTGATTGGACACTGGAGCATGCTCCACAGGCTTGGTGCTCCAATTTGCATGCGATTTTGCCTCTGTTGTCCTTCACCTTTTCCAGATGGGTTCTCACCTACCTCCTCTTTCATTCCTTCTCAGCAACTGCCACCTTAGGCCTCAGAGGGGCTTTGGACATGGATATGAAGAGGGTCAGAGTTGGGCATATGTGTGGCCTGTGATCCAAGTCTCAGGGCAGGGCAGTGGGTCGCTGTGAGGGTCTGTACTTGCCCTGCCAGTATCCCTGTGCTCCAGGAATGCAATATTAAATAGCAAATGAAAAATACCGTGACTAGTGGAGAGAGACCACGGAAGGAGGTAAAAAGCTTTTTCCTGCTTTTGAACTAGGAACCCCACATTTTCAATGTGCACTGGAAGTTTTCACCCTCACACCATACAGCCATCCCTGTAGTGCTCAATATATATTTGTGAAATGAATGAATGAATACTATACGTAAAACTCTGAGAAAATCTGGAATGTGGTAGGCATCCAGTAGACGTTAGCTATTATCAGCTATTGGCTTATTAATGGCCACTTCTTGATTCAAGTTTAACACTCAAGTTATATCCAACTATAGTTTTCTCCCCATTTTGTGATGCTTTTGACACGTGTGTGTCTTTGCTTCTTGTCTTCTCTGCTGGGAATTCTTTTCTCTTTTCTTCTTCTCCACTTTCACATACGTAGCTACCACTCGACTCGGCTACCCCTTCCTCCAGGAAGTCTTCTCTTATCCTCCTGGGTCAGCTCCTCCCTCTGCACCCACTTAACACCCTTCCTTCTTTCCCTCTGTCAGGCTTACTTCTTCCAAGGTGGCTAGGCTTCATCCAAAGGCTCAGAACTTCATTTGATGCGCTTTGGAACATGACTGTGCCACTAACCAGTTTAGGCACTTCTTTTGCCAAGGGTGAGCTCCCTTCCTAACCCTGTGTCCCTGAGTTAAGCATTAGCTCTTCCTCTGCTTCATGGCTTATTTGGAGCCAGATTGGTTGCTCTTAGTCCCTAGGGTCCCAGTGGGACAGGGACTTGCCTGAACCTCAGCCTGCTATTGGGATCCTAATACCCATACTAGTTGTGTCCGTGGACAGCTCTTCTGGAATGGTGCTGTTCTGTTAGCACTGGAGCCATGCACTTTTTCTTTTTGTGTGTGCAAGCTTTTTAACAACCTTGAGCTTCAGTATCTCTATCTATGAAATGGGAGTAAAAGTGCCCATCTGGCAAGTTTGTTGAGAAGTTTAAATAAAGAATACCTGCCCAAATAGGAACTCAGAAAAATGTTTGCACCTCCTTCTGCCAGATGTAATAGTAGCTACCGGCATGGGCCCTTCCCATTGGCATGGTCCTCTTAGTTTCTGCGCTGCCATAAACAATTTTAAGTGGCTCTAGTCTCAATCTGTATGACACACTGGTCCTGCCTCAGTGTTAGTCACTATCTCCCCAGTAGGTCCTTCTGGCCTCAGAGAGGAAAAAAAAAATCATTGTTTTGGTTCAAGTGTGATAAACAGTGATTGACAGGCCTGAAAAAGAAGCTGTTGAACAATGAGAAAAAGCCTCTAATTATTCCCCTTAACCTGTCTGTTATCCTGTCTGTTCAATTCATTCTTTGACAACTGCCTTTCCCCCCTGCTTTAACTGTTTAGGAATAAATTATTTTGAAGAAATGTGTTTTCAATAAATTTGTTAAGGCTAAAATGTTGACATCTGGAAAATTCTCTATATTCTGAATCTGAGCTCCCCCATCCTCCACCAAGAGACTGAGAGTCACTCTCGCTGGTGAAGCATTGGTGATGGCAGCCAACAGGAGACTCAAGTCCAAGTGGGGGAAACCATCTTTTGGCCCCAGATCCTTTGTAATTAGCTGGGTGACCTTCTGGCAATGCCTTACCCTCTCAAAGCACAGCTGCTTCATCTGCAAAATAGACACACTCTACACATCTTTTGGAATAATGGATGTAAAAGCACTTTGGAAATGCAAAGGATTTTTTTTTTAATATCATGCTGAAAATACAGACCAATTCAGTGAAAAGAAAAGAATGACTGACAGTGGGCTGGTCACCCCAGCTCCTGCTGTTGGACTCAGTCTCTGATCTTGGTCCCTCCAGGCAGTGTCCTCTGTGTAAGTCCTCTCTGTAATGTTCATCTCTGTAATGAAGAGGCCAGTGAACCCTTCAGGGACTCTCCTGGGACTGGGGAAGGTGGAAGAAGGGAGGAAGAAGAAGGGCCTTAGGATGAGGGAGAAGGGGTAGGGAACCTAGGATTTTACTGTGGGAGCTCAGAGCCACAGGCTTTAGGAGTGCTTATAATTATAACAATTATAATTATTGTTACCTTTGCCACATCACTTGCTCATCCTCCTGCACTGTTGCTGGGACTTATACATTACCCTGATGGTCATTGTCAGTAGCCTGGGCATGGTTTAATCCAAGGAGTAAGTTCTTTCTTTCTTTCTTTCTTTCTTTTTTTTTTTGAGACAGGGTGTCACTCTGTCACCCAGGCTGGAGTAGTGCAGTGGCGTGATCACAGCTCCCTGCAACCTTGACCTCCTGTGCTTAGATGATTTTCCCACCTCAGCCTCCCGAGTAGCTGGGACCACAGGCATTTGCGCCACCACACTTAGCTAATTTTTTGTAGAGATGGAGTTTTGCCATGTTGCCCAGGCTTGTCTCGAACTGGACTCAAGTTATCTGTCCACCTCAGCCCTGCAAGGTGTTGGGATTACAGGCGTGAGCCACTGCGCCGGCGTGGAGTGGGTTCTGTTGGTAGCGAATCCATTGTGGTCTGCATAAAGGACCCAGTTGGTGACGGTAAGGAGAAGAGCATGGGCCAAGAGTCGGGAGCCCCTGCTTAATCTCATAGTCAGCTTTTTGGAGTTGAGCTGAAAGTTAAACAGCACTCTGTAAGAAGGGACTTAAGCATTTGACTGATCATATTAATAATGAACATTGTGAGCACTTTTGTTTTGTGGAGTTTTGTTTTGACAGTCTCTCTCTCTGTCACCCAGGCTGGAGTGCAATGGTGTAATTAGGGCTCACTGCATCCTCAAACTCCAGGGCTCAAGTGATCCTCCTGCCCCAGACTCCTAAGTAGCTGGGACCACAGGTGGACGCACCATATCCAACTAATTCTTTTATTCATTTTCTTTTTTCTGATAGAGACAGGGGCTTCCTGTGTTGCCCAGGCTGGTCTCAAACTCTTGGCCTCAAGCTCTCCTCCCACTTCGGCCTCTCAAAGTACTGGAATTAAAGGCATGATTATTATGCTTGGACTGCACACTTTCTATATGTCAGGCAGATGCCAACCAGGGGGCTTTCCTGCCCCTCAAGATATAGATAAAACTGGCTGGGTGTAGTGGCTCACACCTATAATACCAGCACTGTGGGAGGTTGAGGTGGCAGGATCATTTGTGGTCAGGAGTTTGAGAATAGCCTGGACAACATAGCAAGACCCCATCTCTACAAAAAAATTTTTTAAATAGACGGATGTGGTGGTGTGTGCCTGTAGTCCCAGCTATTCGGGAGGCTGAGGTGGGAGGATTGCTTGAGCCTGGTAGTTTGGGGCCCCAGTGAATTGTGATCCTGCCACTGCTCTGCATGACAGCCAGAGGGATCCTTTACAAGATAAGCCACATTGTGTTGCTTCTTTGCTCAAACCTTCCAGTGGCTTCCCATCTCATGCAGAGGATGACCCATCTTACAGTGGTCTCCAAGGCCCTACGTGATTTGGCCCCCAGCTACCTCTCATATCTCATTCTCTACCATTCCCCATCAATCATCAAATCCAAGCCACACTGGCCTCCCTGCCATTATTCCAACACATGCCTGTTTCCATGTCAGGTCTCTTACACTTCTGCCTGGAATGCTCTTCCTCCAGACATCTGCGTGGTCTAGCACTTTGCTGTCCCTCTCTCACTTTGTTCAGGTCTCTGCTTAAAGGTCACCTCATCATATGGTCCTTCCTTGACTGTCCTATGTGAAAATGTCCCCTTATCCCTCACTATCTTTTTATCTTCTTTTATTTTTCTTTATAGCACCTAGCCACCTGACATATTAAGTATTTATCTATTTATTTATTTGCTAGCTTTCTCTCTTGCCAGGTCCCCACTAGAATATAAGCCCTGTGTAAGCAAGTGCTTTATCTGTTCTGCTCAACCTCTTTGTCCCCAGTTCCTAGAGCAATTTCCAGCACACAGTGGGCACTCGACAACTACTTGTTGAAATGCTCATTGAAAAGTAGAATTGCCAGGTTTTGATAATTGTTTGGATATGGAAAATAAGGTATAGGAAGAGTTTGAGGGGTTAAGAATTTCTAAAGCAGGGCTTTGTAGAATAATTTATGTGGTTATTACCAAGCTTTCTTTTTGTCCTCTGGCCCAGTTTATCTTGGGCACCATTAGATGTCACCACGTGTTTTGCTCCATTAAAGTCTCATTAATGCAAAAATCTTAAGACTCCCGAGGAGCAAAGTATAATAGCAGATCTGTGACTGGGCGAGGCAGAACTGCACTCCAGGAGGACACTTAACTTGCTTGTCTACTGAGAATCAAGCATGGCGTGGGGGTTGCAATCTTCTGTATCTGGTTGGTACTTAATTGTGCTAAGGAATGCCAGGCTGAGGAACTATTTGGGTCCACATCCATGCTGTGGACATGAGTCTCAGGACTCCCTCTGTGACAGGTTTATGGGCGCAGAGGTGGCCAGGCATAAAAAGGAGCAGAGGCCACGGTCGTATACATGAAGTTCAACACAGCGAAGCTGGATCACCTGCCAGCTCTCACCTCCCAAGGTGAGGAAAGAGAAGGGGACTGTGTTAACTTCCCAGGGCTGCTATAACAAAGTACCACAAACTGGGTGGCTTAAAACAACAGGCATTTATTATCTCACAGTTCTGGAGGCTGGAAGTCCAAAATTAAGGTATCAGCAGGGCTGCACTGTCTCTAAGACTTTGGTTAGATTCTTCGCTTGCTTATTCCTGGCTCTTGGAAGCTAGGATTGCTTGTGGTCATCTTTGCAGGCTCAAGGGAGGAAGCCCAACTATAGCAGCAAGGAACAAGTCCAATACAGACAGAGAAGCAGAACTTAGAAATGGAAAGGGTGACAAAGTTGCTCAGGCACATCATTTGAGCCCCAAATACAGAGAGGCCTGAAGCTGTCTCTCACCTGCACCTCATCTCATCCTTCTGAGTTATGTGAGCCAGGAACCTCCTTTTTGGATTAAGCTGGTTTGAGTTGGTTTTCTATTACTTGCACTCAAATACTGTAGTTCTAAAAAATATATTAGTGCAGCATATATCTTTTCAATAAATTCCCCTTTTCCTGAGGTGACTTGATTGAATGACTCTGTAATTCACACTCAAAAGGACCCAACTGAAAAAATGAGGGAGGCATTTGACTCTCTGTTTTGTAGTTGAGAAGACTGAGGCCAAGGTCACACCATTAGTAAATATCAGAACTGATATGTGAACTCAGGAATGGATTCAAACAGTAGGGATCCAGAGGTTGTTTTTCTGCAATAGATTTCATCATATTTCTGCAGAAGACTTGAGTAATGATGAAGGAGAAACCATTCATGTCCCAGCCCCACAACTCATTTACCAAGTTATTGAAATCCTCTGGGCCTCAGCTTCCTCCTCTGTAAAATGGGATAATAATATTTCTTAACTCATAGAACTGCAGTAAGAATTAAATAAGATTTTAGATATGTAGATATTATATACAGAGATGCAGATAGATATATACACAACGCATAGAACAGTTTCTGGCACATAGAAAACACTCAATAAAAGTTAGTTATTATTATAATAATTATCATCACCACCATCATCATTATCATTAAACTCCTGGGCTTAAGCCCAAAACCATCAATCAGCCTACACTCGTGTCGCTAGTAGAAGGACAGCTGCACTTGCTGTCAGCTTATTCTCAAAGGCTCAGGATCTGGCTGTTGCTTGTAGAGCATTTTAATGTGGCTCAGTGTTTTCATTTCTGTCATTTTGTTGTACCTGCCCCCTGAGGCGGCTGAAGCAGAGAAATCCCTGAGAAAAATAAATAAATAAAATAAGCTGTGATGAAGCCCCCTCGTTATTCTCTGTGTTCAAGCTGTTTTTCAGGGTATCTTTTGGTAACCAGGCCAAGACTCAGAATCCAGTGGATCAAGCACAGGTTTTAGTCCCTGGAGGTGACAGATTGGGTGGGTGGGGGCCAGCGGGTGATGGGGACAATAGGGGGTGGCTTGGCAGACAGTAACTGGGGCAACAATGCATTCTGGAAGCAGTAGTTTTCAAATTCAAATAACAGCATGACGATCACTCATTAATTAGAGCCACAGATATTCAGAAGCCAGCTTAGCAAACTCTAAAGATTATTTTTAACTACACACACCAGACAGCCGGGCTGGCTCCCCTGGCAGCTCTGTCAATCTCAGCAAATCTGAGTTAGAGTCGTGGAAGGTGACAGCAGGGGAAATGGTGGGCCAGGACAGCATTCCTCTTGGGTGTGCAACAGTTGAAGAAAAACATTTAGGCTAGGCAGACCCACCCATGGACCAGACCACCATGACAAATAACTATCCCTTTCTGTTACCAGCACTTATTAGTGCCTTCTACCTTCTCCTGCCCCTGACTGATGAAAGAATCTTTTGAGTTCCTGATCCACTGGCATGGTCTCTTGCTTTCAGTCCTGCTCTTTAGAATTTAAAGATGACCTTCATTTCAGCATCTCTACTTTGACCTTTAGTGGTTTCAAGGGCAGACCTGCATCTCCAGTCTGTCTGCTTTGGATAACACTACCTGGCTGGAAACTTGCCATGCATAGATCTTCTGCAACTCTTCCCACCTTCCCAACAAAGAGCACTGGACAGATTTTCTACTCTTATTCCTCCCTCTTCTCCAGAGAGTTCGATTCAGCGGGGCTGGAGTAAAGACTGAGCATCTGAATTTTAACCTAAGTACCTTAGGTGACCTGGTGCAGGTGGGTCCTGCATTCATACACACTGCCTCACAGGTTCCATGAACATTCCCTTCTTGTCTCCTTTACTTGTACAGGGTTGCTTTTCTCTTTAGTCGTGGCCTTTTAGGTTATGCAGAGGAATGAATTCAGCTTGCAGAGATTTGGGAAATGTATTGTCCTTATGAAGCAAGAGGTTACACAGGAGGAAATGATGTGACATCTCAAGATTATTGGAGAAGAGACTTTACAGAGACATAGATAAGTTTTTGCCACTATTATCTTTTCCACCTTTATTCTGTCTCCTCCATCCCACAAAAACCCTGATCCCATGATGAAGAGTAGGAGAAAATGTATCCAATCATTGTCCTCCTGGGACTTTCTTTCCTTACAATGGATAGTACCACTAATGTTGTCCTCAATTCTAGATATTTTCATCATTTTTAAATTTACCACTGTGATTTGAGGGCCCTCAAGTTGCCTACATTTTATTTATGAGACAGGATAACTTAGGTTCCATGAGGAGGTCATAAAACACTTTAGATTTAAAAAAAAAAGTTATAGTAGGCATAGTCTGAAACAAAAGAGATAAGAAAAGCCATCATGTAAACAACAGGTAATTCAGGGCCATTCCATTTTGAGGAAGGAAGAGAAGATCCTTGCTTCAGACACAGGGAGATGGGAGAATGGTGTTAGGTCGTGCAAAAGCAATCACAGCTTTTGTCATCACTTTCAATGCAAAACCACAATGACTTTTGCATCAAACTAATAGTTTTTTGCCCTTTAGCATGGTTTAGTCCATTTCTGTTTCACGATAAGACCGTCACATGGTTAAGATTTTGTAGCACTAGGTCTCTGTGATCTGATGACTTACAACACTCAACTGTATTGTTTGATCCTCACAACCTTTCAACGTAGTGTAATTAATTAAGCAAGTATTCATTAAGCTCTGACTGTGTGCCAAATGCTCTGTGAAGTCTTTGATATATACAGAGGTAAATCAGACAAGATCTTTGTCTCTAGGGATTCCTTCCTTGGAGGAAAACCAAGGGTCAGAGAGGCCAAGTGACATGCCAGATTTGCAAATCAAATAGTGGCAGAGCCAAGACTGGAAACAAAGAACCCCATTCTTTCTTCTCCATAGGATTCAGTTACTGAGATCGTGATCTCTTATTTTGGTTTTCTTTTCTTTTCTTTTTTTGGTTTTGAGACAGGGTCTCCCTCTCTGTCACCTAACAGGAGTGCAGTAGTACAATTATAGCTCAGTACAATCTCCAACTCCTAGACTCAAATGATCCCCTGGCCTCAGCCTACCAAGTAGCTGGAACTATAGGCATGAACCACTATAACCTGGTTAATTAAAAAATATGTTTTTGTAGAGACAGAGTCTTGCTATATTGCCCAGGCTGGTCTCGAGCTCCTGGCCTAAGCAATCCTCTCTCCTTGGACTTCCAAAGTGTGGGGATTACAGGTGTGAGCCACCATGCTCAGCCATGATCTCTTATTCTTGACATCTTGAGATGCAAGTACTGGGCCGAGGGCTCTCAATGGCTTTCCCTGCAGTAGGATTATCAAGTCCCGACCATCCTGCAACTCCTGCTCCGGCAATGATCTCCGTCTCCTGGTATTTGTGCTCTCATGTAATTTCCTTCCACTAAGTGACTAATGATTCACTTCTGGCAAATAAAATGCAGTAGACATGATAGAATGGCACTTCTGAGATTAGGTGATAAAAAGACTGTGATTTGCACCCTGGGTGTGCTCTCTCTTGCTGTCTTTCCTGAATCACATGTGGTAGAGGAAGCAAGCTGCCATACTGTGAGTAGTCTTTTGGGGAGGCCGATGTGGTGTGACAAGAAACTAAGACCTTTAGCCCCATAGCTCACAAAGAATGGACACTTGATGACAACCATACGAGCAAGCTTGGGATTGGAGCCTTCAGCTCTAGTTGAGTCTTCAGATGAGACCATATTCCTGGCTAACAGCTTGATTACAGCCTCTCCAGAGAACTTGAGCCAGAGGCATCCAGCTAAGACTCATTCGTATTCCTGGCCCATAGAAACTGGGAGATAATAACATTTTTTGTTTTAAACTATTAAACTTTGGGGTAATTTGTTATGCAGAGATAGATAATACAGTATCTTTGCTGCCCTGGACTTTTAACTTAGTCATCTCCTGCCTAAAGGTGTCTCCAAGGGCCCACTCAGCCTGGTGATGATAATTGGAACTGGGAGACTACAGCATGTTGAGGGGCACTGGAGTTAGGGGAGTATGGCTGGAGGAGCAGAAAGTAATTCTATGAGGAATGACCTCATCTGTCAGATAATGGCTGTGGAGGAACACAGGGCTGGAGAATAAAGCCTTTCTGTCATGCAAGTCCAGCTGGACTGGGCAAGGCCTTGGTGCCAAGCTGGGCTGAAAGTGTTAAAGACTACGGACTTTCTCTTGGCAAGATTGGGGCTCCCATTAGGTCACTAGGGAGAAGATGAAAAGTGAGAGGGAATTGGGGCAATGGTATGGAGATTGGAAGCTATAGTTAGTGTCCAAAGGATCAGGCTCTGCTACTTACTGGCTCAACGACCTTGAACAAGTTGTTTAAGTTCTTTGAACCAAACATTTAAAGTGGGTATTATAATAATCTCCACTTTGAAGGGCCATTTTAAAGATTAAATGGGATAGTTTAGGTAGAGCTTTGAGGAGAATGCAGAGTAGTTGATATTACTATTATTCCTGGAAGGGATCCAAGTTGGAAGTTTTGCCTTCAATGTTTCTGCTGTGATCTGGGTGGGTGGAAGGGGCCAGCAGAGCCCCACAAGTAGGGCTGTGGAGGGCAATTTGGTAAGCCCCTCTCAAAAACAAATGCACAAATAAAAGGCCAGTGGAGATACCACAGACCACCTCAAAAGCGAATTGGAACATCAGAAGATTCGTATGAAAAAAGCTTGTAGTCTACGAAACATGGGTAAACCTTCAAATATAGCTCAACCCTCATTTGACATAGAGAAACTCTTATAGACAGCTTACTTCAAGAAGTCAATGAACAAAAATGGGCGAAGCGTCTCATCTAGAAGTCATGACTCATGGTTCTCCAGAGAATTCGTACAGGAGCAGAACCCAGGAGGGTGAATTCACACCTCATCGATGTCAGTAATTTCACACTGAGGAGAAAGTATCAGTGTAATGAGTTGGAAAACTAGGTAATATTAGAAAAGAAGTGATGCTTCAGAAATGAGATGAAAGTTTTTGTAGAAAAGATCATAGAAATTCCATGATTATAAAGGATAGCTTTGATTGATCACAGTTGGGTGGAAGATTTAAGGGGATGAAAAAATTGGGTAATAAAAATGTATATGAATACTTTCCAAGGTTTGCAAGGGTTATGTTTTTGAGTCTGGTATATTTTGAAAATTGTACATGTGTTGACATTGCATATGTGAACCTAACATAATTCTGAAGATGATTATTATGTACAAGACCCTACAGAGAATATGATATAATAGGGCTAGCTGTATGTGAGCAGTCCCTAAAGTTTTTGAAGCATTATGTAAAAGCAGGATAAGTACTCATTTAAAATTTATGGGCCTGTGTGGTTGTTCACGCCTGTAATCCCAGCACTTTGGGAAGCCAAGGCAGAAGGATTGCTTGAGCCCAGGAGTTCGAGACCAACCTGAGCAACATGGCAAAACCCCGTCTCTACTAAAGATATAAGACTTAGCCGGGCATGGTGGCACATGCCTGTAGTCCCAGCTACTCAGGAGGCTGAGGAGGGAGGATCACTGCAGCCTGGAAGGTCGAGGCTGCAATGAGGAGGTTGAGCCTGGGTGACAGAGTGAGACCCTGTCTCAAAAAATAAAACAATAATAAAATAAAATAAAATAAAATAAAATTTGCAGATCATTTTCTGAATCTAAATTTACAGACCTTAATTTACCTTTGGAGGAGCTGCTGCTTTAAGAAAAAAAATCTCAGAATGACCCTTTTGTTATCCAGAAGTAAAACATTGTACTCATTGTTCTTGATAGAAATTGTGACATCATTGTTAAACTGACTATAGATATTGGTAATGTAAATTGTGATTTTGCAAAGCTACTATTTACTGAGCATTTCCCATAAGCTCAAAAGAACCACTTGGAACACTCATTCAACATACAGATTCTGAACCCCTCCCTGAAGATCTGATTCACTAGGCTTGGTATAAAGCCCTCCAGGGCTTTAGATTTAACAGGAGCCCTCCACTGGTTATAATGGGAAATAGTTTGGGAAGTAGTGCTTTACATGATTTATGTCAATTAATTACTACAATTGCTCTCTCAAGTCGCTACCATGATTATCTCAATTTTACAGATGAAGAAACCAGCTCAGAGTATAAGATATGGTATACCTAAGTCAAGTAGCTAACAAACAGGAGAGCTGCTGACTCTGGCACCCAGGACTGCTTGTCTTCAAAACCAGGTGCATAACCATTTTACTGTTCTGGTTGGTAGGTATGGTTGATCAAATAGCTGCAAAGGTTATCTGGCTGGCTATTTCCACATACGCCCTCACTGGGTTAGGGCATGGTAAGTTGCTTGCAGGGAGTGGGGCATAGAGGGAAAGAATAGGAGGTCTGAATCTTCTTGGTGAGATGCTTTATGGACTCTGAGCTCAAAGAGTGCTGCTTTGGGGCCCATGAGACAAAATGTGACACCAACACAGAGCTAGGGCTCTAGATAGTGGTGATATTGAGAGTACCAGGAGCTGGTACCCTCCAAAGATCACTGGTGATTTCAGAAGGGGCATCTAAGAATCTCCCTCCAATGTTACTGGGGCTGTGACATGGGACAGGGCACCTGAAATAGAAGAAGGAGAATATGATGGATGCTGTGTGGTGATTGTAAGTAGGTGGATTGTTTTAAGAGTATATAAGATATGCCCTCAAGGACTGCTCCAAATAACTGGGAAATGCCTTTTGTAAGGGAGGTTGGATGAGGTGGGAGCCCAGGTCACTGTCATGTGGGCAATAAAAGTTAATGGGACCTCATTTTATATCCACAGACCTTGACACTTAGATTACATAATTGGATTTTCGATGTGTCTAGACCTCATTATGTTTCTAAAAGGCAGGTGCTGTAATATAGTGTCTAGCCCAGGGGGAGAGACTCAATAAAGATCTTGTGTTTAATAGAGAAAATTTGAGCTGTAGCTCCCCTTTTTCACTAACTGTTTGTGGTAGGCCATTTTTTTTTTTTTTTTTTGCATTGCTATAAAGAAATACCTGAGACTGAGTAATTTATAAAGAAAAGAGGTTTCATTGGCTCACAGTTCTGCAGGCTTTATGGGAGGCATGGTGCTGGAATCTCCTTGGCTTCTGGGAAGCCCTCAGGGAGCCTACAATCATTGTGGAAAGCAAAGGGGGAGCAGGAGCAAGAAGGGAGAGTGGCGAGGGTGGTACCGTACACTTTTAAATGCCCAGCTCTCACAAGAACTCACTCACTATCACAAAGACAACACCAAGCCATGAGGGATCCTCTCCCATAATCCAAACACCTCCCACCAGGTCCCACCTCCAGCACTGGAGATCACAATTCAGCATGAGATTTGGGTGGGGAAAAATATCAAAACTGTATGTCTGTTCCTCAGCTTCCTCTTCCTTCCTATTCCACAGCCCAGCTTTATTCCTGGTGAAGACTAAGATGCTGAGGCCCTTGTGTTTGTTCTTCTCCTCTCACATATTGGTCATGTAGTGGGTAGGAGATGTAGGATGGTGATTTATTGAGTGATTTGTGAGACATTGGCCTAAGAACTCAAATACCAATGCACACACATGCTACTATCTCACTTAATCCTCACCTCCACCCTGTAAAGAAAATGTTACCCATACATGATAATGAGGGCTCCCCTACCCAGATGATGAAGATATGGAAAATTAAGTTTCCGTTTGAGAACCAGACTCTTTAGATCCTTACACAATGGGTAAGAATAGCCACTTGCAGTGAAATAAAAATCAGTCTGTGAAGATGTGACCTAAGAGTTTGAGACTCCCCCCCCCGCTACCTCCAATGCCATTCAAGGTGACCAGGGAGGCATTCCCAAAGGGACTGTAAGTACAAAGTGGAAACCAAGCAATTTGCTTTCCATTCTTTTGGGAAAGGCAGGGAGAACAGAAGGCAAGTGGTTGGTCTGGTAGGATGGGAAAGGAAACCCAAAGAACTTGCGGGTGCCCAAACACTGAAGAGAACAGAGGTAAGCTAACCAAATGGAGACCTGCCTTTCTGTGGCAATGCTGTGGAAGGATGGTGAGAGGTCCACAAGCCACTTAGACAGGGGACCCGGATTGAGATCAATAAAGCAAGTATTGACTCTTATTCCAAGCTTCACAAGCAAGACACTTCCATAGATCTCTAGGATGCCACGTCTCTGGGTGGGAGCATACTCCCTGAGCCATTGTGCCAATCAAGTCTGCTCCCTGGCCTTCTGAGATTTATGCTCAAGTTCTTGTGCTCTTGGACACTGACTCCTGAGAAGTGAATCATCCATGTGCCAATAAACCAGGTCTGGGAGCTTCCCAGGCCGTGCACAGATTCTGGACTGTGGTGAGCTGATGAAAGGAAATGCCCGTCTGGTCAGCTACCTGGCCTTCCTTAGGAACACCTCTCTGAATCTCTGGGCCCAGAGCATACCTTTTGCACAATAGGAAGTGTCACTCCCTCCGTTCTGGCAGCCAAACAAACACAGATTTTAAACACTTGGCCAAGGTCACTCAAGCAAAACCCTTTTTCCTCTGTTCCTGAAGCCCACACACTTAGCTCCTCCCCAACTGTCCTTCCAGAGATTTACCTTCTGTTTCTCTCCCTTTCTCTCCACTCCTTCCTCACGGGCCCTTCTCTATTGTTCCACAGCCTTGTGGTGGCACTCCAGCAGTTTTCCACAGGGAAATCCTCTTCTGGGTCAAGGCTGCATCACGGGAGCCTTTGAGTTCTTGCTTCTGTCTCCTTGCAGGACCCTGACTACTGAAGGCCCAAGACTCTTGGCCGTCTGAATCTGGGGTCCCAGCTGCCTTGCCAGGCTGGCAGATCTCTCTCCACTAATGCAGCTGTCTTATAAGGTAGGCCTTGTTGCTTCAGAAAGCAGTGGGTGTTAGAGGCTAAAATGGCAGACTGTCTCTCATGGGCCATTCAGGTGAGCAGACTGCTCGAGAGTAGCCTTGGGTCAGTGCTCTTGTCTGAGAGGGGCTTTGGAGACAGTGGCCCGGAGGCCTCTGACCTGGCCTGAGGAGAATGAGGGAACCAATTCCAAGAGCAGGCTGAACTTGCCTCCAGTGATGCTGTGGCTTTAGGTTTTTCACTCATTATCCCATTTCCTCCTCACAACAACCACTCTCCTGAGGACCTTATACCTCAGAAGAGGCAGCAAACTTGCCCAAGGCCACCCAGCTAGAAAGTGGCAGAGTAGGGGGCAGAACCCAGGTCTGTCTGATTCTCACTCTGCCCTGGGGTGGAACTCCCTGTGGTGTGGGGGTGTGACGCGGTCTCCTGGGTTGGAAGCACAGGACCAGCATGATGCTTCTAGACGGACCAAGCCTATCAACCATGCTGGTGGACCATCTGTGTTAGGAAGACCAGTCTTAGGCACAAGCCTGGCCCATGGAAGACAGGCCACTTATGCTAGTGTCCTTGTCATTCCACCACAGGCACCAGAAACTACCAACAGAACTGATTATTACTGTTATTTTTACAAAGAGGTTGCTATCTTAGACCAGCAAGAAGAATTCATATCCCTTTCTGCCCACTGCAAAGTGCTGGGTGACTTGGCTTCTTTTTTTCTTTTTTTGAGACAGGGTCTTGCTCTGTCACCCAGGCTGGAATGCAGTGGCACAATCATGGCTCACTGCAGCCTCAACCTCTCAAGTTCAAGCAATTCTCTCACCTTAGCCTTCCAAATAGAAGGGACTACAGGTGCATACTACCATGCCCAGCTAATTTTTTCTTTTTTGTAAAGATTGGGGTCTCACAATGCTGCCTAGGCTGCTCTTGAACTCCTGAGCTCAAGCAGTGCCCCTTGTTTCGACTTCCCAAAGTGCTGGGATTACAGGCGTGAGCCATTGCACCTGACCCTGACTTGGTCTCTAGCTCTTTCTCCAGCCAACGACTTGCCACAGAGTCTCAGTTACTTGTTTTGGCCTTGGCTTCCTTGGATTTTCCTAGATGATCAGCAGAGATGCTTGTAGAGCCACATGGCAAACTTTTGACAGTTTTTTTTTTTTTTTTTTTCTTGAGACATAGTCTCACTCTGTCGTCCAGGGTGGAATGCAGTGGCATGATCTCTGCTCACTGCAATCTCTGCCTCCTGGGTTCAAGTGATTCTCCTGCCTCAGCCTCCCGAGTAGCTGGGATTGCAGGTGTGTGCCCAGCTAAGTTTTGTATTTTCTGTGGAGATGAGGTTTCACGCTTTTGGCCAGGCTGGTCTCGAACTCCTGACCTCAAGTGATCCGCCCACCTCAGGCTCCCAAAGTGCTGGGATTACAGGCATGAGCCACCATGCTTGACCTGGGTGCTTTATTTCTACATTTTCAGAACCCAAAGTGGTGCTGCCTGACACATGGTAGGCATGCAGCACAAGTTTGTTGTGTGCATGAATAAATGAACCAGTGACCATTCAGGTGTGGAGGAGACTAATAGTACCTGTAGCACTGCCCCTTAGGCATTTCTTTCCTTGGTCTTCTGTACCTGATGTCATCAGCCAGGACAAAGGAAGCAACTTTGGCATAGATATCTTCTGCTTAAGGGAAGCCCATTGTGTGAACACTTACACTTACAGGAATGTTAAATTATGATGATAGTGGTTCTTTTAAACGCACATCTGTGAGGAAAGATAAGCAAGACCTCACCATAAAGTCCTCACAGGCGTAGGCAGGGCCTGGGGAACACTGTTAAGAGTGCAAACAGTAAAGAGCTGTCACAAAAGACAGAATATGGTTTCTTAAAGTAGTAATTATGCTTAAAAAAAGACAAACTGACATTTTGGTATGTTTCCTTCTAGATGTCCTTCTTTACGTATTTTTTTTTTTTTTGAGACGGAGTCTTGCTCTGTTGCCCAGGCTGGAGTGCAGTGGCGCAATCTCAGCTCACTGCAAGCTCCGCCTCCCGGGTTCACGCCATTCTCCTGCCTCAGCCTCCCCAGTAGCTGGGACTACAGGCGCCCACCACCTCGCCCGGCTAATTTTTTTGTATTTTTAGTAGAGACGGGGTTTCACCATGTGAGCCAGGATGGTCTCGATCTCCTGATCTTGTGATCCGCCTGCCTCGGCCTCCCAAAGTGCTGGGATTACAGGCTTGAGCCACCGCGCCCGGCCTTATTTTTTTTTTGTAGAGATTGTAACGCATACCTATTTGAATCCTACCATTTTTATTCCACAAAGTATAAACTTTTGCCCACGTTGTTATAAACTCTTTAGAGACATCAATTTTAATTATTGAATAATACTCCATTTATGGATGTACCATAATTTATGTAACCACTCTCTCGTTGCTAATCATTTAGTTTCCAATTTCTCCCCTATTATAATCAAGTTACTCTGCTCAGAAGATCTTTGTGCATTAAACTTTTTCTGTATTTTCGATTATTTTGTAAAGATAGGTGATCAGGAGTCAAATGCTTGGTCTCTGGGAGTGATAGTCTTAAGATTCTTTTCTTAAATTTTTTTTTAAATTGAAAAATTTTTATTTTTAAGATTCTTGAGAATATATTGTTGTTAATTTGAGAAATTTTATCATTGTTCTTCAGAATCCAGGTTCTGTGTTCAGACAAGTGGTGTACAAACCCTTGTTCTGGCATTTATGGTATGGACTTGGCCACCTTGGTTGACCTTCCTAAGTGTCAGTTCCTTAGCTATCAATTGAGGATTATGACTGCACCCTCCTCATGGGACTGTTGTGAAGATGAACAAATAAGACAGGCAAAGCTCAGACTTGGCACAGAGTGTGCTCCCTAAATATTAACTAGTACTAATTTGCTTAACTTTGGTTATCAATGAGGAAGGGCCTTTTCACTTATACCTATGGTCTGTTTACATTTCTGTGTGTGTATGTGTGTCTAAATTAAGATATATGATTTTAAGGTTAAAGATGAAATCATAAGGAACTATTTATTAGGTCAATTAGCAGGCATATAGCTCTTTTCCCCCCTCCTTTTAGAAAGGGTGCTGCCCAGGCTGGCCTTGAACTCCTGGGTTCAAGCGATCAGTTTCCCAGGTAGCTGAGACTACAGGTGCACACCACCATGTCTGGCAAATATAGCTCTTTCTCGGGGTTCATCTAACCTCCAAAAAAAGCAGGTACTAGTGCTGTACAGTTTCTACCCACCATTTCTCCTTTGGGCTAGTTTTAGAATCTATTGTATGACTTATCTTTCTCTTTTAATATTTCCTTTAAGACTAACTACACTTTAAGTATGATTTTTATTATGTGAAGAGATCCTGTGGGAATACATTGCCAATTTTGGAACAAAATCAGAGACAGAACTAGATTTGATTTCCAGAAATCTGTAGTACTGCCGACCTCTCTAGGAGCACATTTCTCAGCAAAGCAAGAACTCCCAGGGCAAGAATCCTGTCCGCTGGGGACAGCTTTAGCCCCTTAGGAGCACAGAGCAGTCGGAGCAGCCGCTGCAACTTCCCTTCCCACTGATGGCATCTATAAATCCATTTCCTGTCTTGTAATTATGTCTCATGTGATAATTAGCCCCTTTATATCAATGAAGCCAAATTTCCATGTGTAATGGACTAAAGCCCAAGTGTATGCGAGGAGTTGAAATGCAGCTTTGGCAGGAGGGGGGCCTCTGAGAACTCCTTGGGGGCAGGGAGGACAGCCCTCTGTGTGAGGAGTCTATACTGTGCCAGGTGCTGTGCTGGTACTTTGCATGCACCATTCCATACCCTCCTCACACTGATCCTTCCTCCCTGGCACCTTCACCTTTGCTTTTATTGTCCGAGACCAGCTTCTGTGCACTCTTCAGATGGAAAATCAAAACCATCAGTGGTACTTAGATGAACACGTGACACTACATGCCAAAGGCTCTGAGGGGTACAAGGAAGGAAGTGCTGTAGGAACCAGCCAAGGACAGTGCCCCTGAAGTCTTGTTCCTTCCTGGAATTTCACGTGGACCACTGACCCTTCACAGCCCTGAATGTGCACAGGCACGTGTGGAACCAGCATCAGGGTGGGGCTTCAGGATGCCAGGAGCCCAGAAACCAGTGCAGGCACCCAGCTGTGGGAGGAACATTTGAAATATTGCTGCAGCCCTTGGGAAGACAAGGCAGGGACACAGGGGCAGAGGCAAGAAAGGAGGGGGCGATTGGAAGAGGTGGGTGCAGGTTTATGACTTTGAAAAGGGAATTTGGGACGGTGAAGAACGAGGCCACATGTCCCTTTATCTCATTTCCCTCAATCTTCTTTCTTTTTTCCTTTCACTCTTCTCAGGCATCTCCTTCCCATAATCAGGCTGCATTGTGGGGAGGGGTGTGGAATTCACGATCTTTTAGCTTGGACAGAGAATTAGAGGGGGCAGTGAACACAAATTGTCAGGAAGGCTAAGAAAAGAGTAGGGAGGACATTGGATTAGCCTTGAATCTTTGAGCAGGCTACTTAGATGCTGCTAAGTCCCTTGGGGTCCTGATCTCTAAATTGGGGATAATAACTGATGCCTTGCACGCCTCACTAGACTGAGGAGGAAGTGGAATAGACTTGATTTTGATTTAAAGGAATGTCTGAGTATATACTGGTTTTTCAGGGATGTGCCGGGGGAAATACTTATAAACGCATATTTATATGTAAGTATGTGCACATTCCCCATTCCACACACACATGGTCAACTGAATGTATATCTTTTTGTCTTTTAGGAATTTAAAACCACCACGTATAATGATAAGTACTTACTACTCATTAACCACTTACTCTATGCTAGACCTTATCTCGGCTCTGTATTTATCTTTCTTATTTAATTCCCTAAATCCTGTGAGGTAGGTATTATTAGCCCTATTTTACAAAAGACAAAACTAAGGCACCAGGTTAGGATGATCACTCAAAGTTATGCACCTAGTAAGTGTTAGAGCTAGAACTTGAAAAAGGCCTGAATTTCTTAATCTTTAGTCTTAATTGCTATGTTGTTTCTAAGAATCTGAGCTTTTCTTTACGTCTATAGGCAAACATTTTTGGATTCAGACTCAAATGTCATTGCCCCAAGGTGGACTCCCACTTTCCCATCTCAAAATGGCTCTGATACAGTGATCGAATGCTTGAAATGAGAAAGGCTTTGAGGGTGTGCTGTGACTTTCATCTCTGCAGAGCCCCAGGATGTTTCTCCAGCCCCCTTCTCAATATGCAGGGAAGAGAAGCCTTAGCTGGGCTTCAGGCTCTGGACAGCAGTGCCAGGGGCTCTGTGTAGGGGGTGGTCCTTCTAGAAAGTGGCTCTGGGATGGCTGCTTGTGGATAGGATCCTGCTGCCTCTCTCTCTCCTTCCTGCCTAGTGAAACCTCTGGGCCCCTATGCCTTCTCCTTTACCTGCTTCTTCCTTCCTGAACTGGTGCCCTCTGTTTCTCATTACATAGAATTCTAGAGGGGTTCAGTACAAGTCCAGCCTCTATGCCAGCAAAAGACCCTTCTCCATTTTTGCCAGTGAGTTGGCAAGAGCTGTAGGGTAGGAGTGATGCAGTGGGCTCTAGAGCCATGGGTTCAAATCTTGGCCCTTGGCTGTGTCACTCAACTTCTCAGGCTTTCCTTTTCCTCCTTTTTTTTGTTTTGTTTTTAAAGAAGAGGACTATAACACCCATACCATAAGGTTGCTGCTGGTATTAAATGAATACATATAAAGAACTTGGGACAGTGCTTTATTAAGTGCTCAATAGCTCTCATTTTTACCCCATGTCAGATACTTCACTCAGTGCTGAGTGCACACAGTTTTCATTTAGATTTCACAACACCCCAGTTAAGTAGATGGCAATATGATCTCCATTTTACAGATGAGGAAACCAAGGCTCATGGAAGTTAGGGTCACATAGCAAGTAAGTAAGAGAGCTAGGATTCAAGCAGGACTGCCTGACTTCAAGGCTTATTCTCTTAATCTCTTTATTGCACTTCAGGTCCCTCAAAGACCTCCTTGTAAAGAAAATCCCCCATATATTTCTCATCTCTTTCTGGGACTTTCTTAAAAAAAAAACACCTGGAGTCCAAGGGTAGCTGCAGCTGTCTCAGGTCATGTGATGAAAGATGGGGGCAGTGTGGTACTGGCTGACCTTGTGGTGAGCTGGACCCTATGATTGCCAGAGTCCACTCCAACACGAATGCTGGGGACTACACTGACTGGTAAGGAGTTCCCTTCCTCCTGCGGTGTCTGGCAGAATCAAGACGAGGTTTGAAGGGTCTTCAAAGAGTGAGAGCAGACAGGGTAAAAATAAACTTTCACATTAATCCATTATCCTAATGATCGTCCTAAAGATAAGCTTGATCAGATATGAGCATTGCTGAGATTGATTTGCCTAAAATAAGAATCTCATTTGCATTTTTCTGATTTTTCCCTACTTCATTTAGCCATATTAAAAGACAGCTGCAGCTCTCACCAAGGACAAACATTTGAAAGATATGGATATTGCCTACACGTATTTATGGTGCTTAGGATCCTCCCCACCCACCTGTGTGTGCTATAATCTCTTTGACAGAGGAGAGGAGGACAGTTTCAGGAACCTGAAGGTGATAGCTCTGGCTTTCCTTTGATCACATTTTAAAACTTACATATTGGTAGAACCAAAGACTCTGCCTGGGTAGAATGGATTGAAGAAGATCCCATAGTCTAGGGTCTAAATTAGAAAATTTAATTTTACATATCTCTTTCATTAATTATTCATATCATCCCTAAGAGATAGCTAGGGCAGATATTTTTATTCCCATTTTACAGATGAGGAAACTGAGCCTCAGTGAGGTTAAGGTATACACTTTAGGCTATATGCCTTGCCAATAGTGTCTAAGATCTCTTGACTCCCATGCCTGGGCCACAAACCTTCCTACTTCTAAGCCAGGGTTCTCTGCTATTGGACCTAGGTGCCTGGTAATGGCTCGGGGAAGAACCACGTATCTCAGAGGGAAACACTTGATCCTGGTCATACAGGCAAGACCACACCTTTCATCCATTTGACCTCCAAATGTTGTTTCATGGAGTAGACAAGGCCATTGAAAATATCCATGAGCTGATGAGAAATGTTTGTATGTGCTTCTTGGCAGAGCTGACCATGGACAATAAAGACCCATGAGGCCATTGCTGCTAAGCTTCAGAGAGATCCCACTGATCCTTTTGCTATCTTCAGCCTGAGGGCTAGTCAGGTGGACTACCTTTAGAGTGGGAAGAACTTGGAATGCGGGATCAGAGTCATGGATTGAGTCCTGGCTTCGCATTAATGTCAGCTGGTGTTTATAAAGGTGCCCTCTGTGAATAATTTATTATGTTATTTAATGTAGTACATTAGTATTTAATTAGATACATTATTCAGTACATTTATCTAATACATTATTTCACTTAATCCCACAGCACTCCCATGAGGTGATACTAATGTCATTGTCCCCATTCCCTGGATAGGAAAATAAATTCATAGACGTAGAGGGTAAATAACTTACCCAAGCTACTCAGCCTTGCTCTCTGTAATTCCAAATCTTATTATTATTTTTTAAAATTTTAGCTGCTGCTTCTGCTGCTGCTGCTGCTTCTTCTTCTTCTTCTTTTCCTCCTCCTCCTCCTCCTCCTCCTCCTCTTCTTCTTCTTCTTCTTCTTCTTCTTCTTCTTCTTCTTCTTCTTCTTCTTCTTCTTCTTCTTCTTCTTCTTCTTCTT
>NW_012115077.1:181659-192973 GCF_000951035.1 Colobus angolensis palliatus | reverse complement strand
AGCTAATTTTTGTATTTTTAGTAGAGATGGGGTTTTGCCATGTTGGCCAGGCTGGTCTCAAACTCCTGGCCTCAAGTGATCCGCCTGCCTCAGCCATTTAAAGTGTTGGGATTACAGGCGTGAGCCATTGCACCTGGACTTTTTTTTTTTTTTTTTAAGATAATACATTTACTTGGGTCCAAATTCAAAAGATACAAAAAATAAAACAGTAAAAAATTTCCTTCCTACTCTTGTCCCCCAGCCATGAGTCTACCCTCCTGGAGGCAAACAGTTTTAGCAGTTGCACATGTTTTCTTTCAGAGATTTGTTATACGTATGTAAGCAAATAGGCAAGTATATTGTTCCTACTGTTTTTGCATGTGTGGATGTATAAATCCCTTTGAATTGAATTGAAGAGGCATGGCTAAAGTTCTCTATATAAGACAGTAGTGTGATTGGATAATAATACAAAAGCAGTGTCTTTAGTTAAACATGATCTGTTCTTTAAATTTTCTGACCTTTGCTCTTGTTCTTTCCTCAGTACAAAATGCTTGACTCCTCACTCACACTCCTCACCTGCCAAGCTCCTCGACACCCTTCAGGATGCGGCACAGACGTCATCTCCTCTCCAGCAACATTCCTCAACCAGCCCCTCTCCCCCTTAAAGATGATTCATTTCCTCCTTTGTATTCCCGCATTTTTCACATTATGTAATACTTATTTTTTAAACTAACTGTATTCCTAAATAACCTGATAGGTCCCAGGAGGACATTTATTCATTCAACATACACAGATGCACACATACACACATGCACATGCACAATATATCTGTATGTATACATACTATATATACACATACTAATATGCATATACTATATATAATGTGTATATATGTTGCATACATAAGATATATATACACACACATACTATATACATATTATATATATATACACACACTTGTTTGGTGAGGGTCTGCTCTTCTTTTTTTTTTTTTTTGAGACAGAGTCTCACTCTGTTGCCCAGCCTGGAGTGCACTGTTGCCCAGCCTGGAGTGCAGTGGTGTGATCTTGGCTCATTGCAAACTCCGTCTCCCAGGTTCAAGAGATTCTTCTGCCTCAGCCTCCTGAGTAGCTGGGACTACAGACACACACCACCATGCCCGACTAATGTTTGTATTTTCAGTAGAGACAGGGTTTCACCATATTGGCTAGGCTGGTCTCAAACTCCTGACCTCATGATCCGCCCACCTCAGCCTCCCAAAGTGCTGGGATTACAGGCATGAGGCAACGTGCCCGGCCAGTCTGCTCTTTTTAGTTTCGGTGGCAGCATATTAAATACACCAGTCTGCACCTTGCTTTCTAAGAACCTTTTATTGTAGGAAAATTTCACACATATACAAAAGTAGAAAAAACAGTGTGAACCCCCATATAGCCATCAACCCACTTCAACAATGATCCACACTCAGCTGATCTTTTTGTATCTTCACTTCCTCTCCCTCTCCCCCTGATTATTTTAAAGCAAATTCCAGGCATCATACAATTTCATCTATTAATTCTTCAGCATATATTTCTAAAAGAAAATGACCCCCCCCAAAAAAACACAACCTCTACACATGTAAAAGAAAACAATAATTCTTTAATACCATAAGCTACCTAGTCAGCATTCAGATTTCCTTGTTTTTTTTTTTCTCTCTCTCAACAAATGCTGTTTTGTTTGAATCAAAATTCAAGTAAGGTCCACACATTGCATTTGGTTACTTCCCTTGCTTTTTATCACTAACAACATTCTTGGAGATGATTTCCTACCAGAACATAAAGAACTACTTTATTCTTTTTCCCATTGCAGAGTATTCTTTATATGAATGTCCTAGAATTCATTTAACCAGCCTGTTGGTGGACGTGTAGGTCATTTTCAACCTTTTGCTATTGCAAACAATGCTGCATTGAATAACATTTTGTAAGCATGTTAT
The DNA here is from genome assembly GCF_000951035.1 of Colobus angolensis palliatus. Taxonomy (NCBI): domain Eukaryota; kingdom Metazoa; phylum Chordata; class Mammalia; order Primates; family Cercopithecidae; genus Colobus; species Colobus angolensis. The sequence continues at coordinate 191,025 of NW_012115077.1, read as the reverse complement.
TTTGCATATGTGGGAGTATATCTGCTAGTTAAATTCTTGGAAGCGGAATTTCTGGGTGAAAGGATATGTGTGTTTGTAATTTCAAAGATTATTGCTAGATTGACTTCTCAGAGATTGTACCCATGTAACTGATAACTTCCACCAGCCGTGTAGGTGAGATCCTTTTTTCCTGTACCCTCCTCAGAAGCACCATCCCATCTCTGGCTTCTGTCCATCCAATTCCCTTTCTCTAGAAGGTCCTGTCTCACCTTGTCAATCTGGTAAATGCTTATTCTTCAAGGCTCAGGTCAAAGGCACCATCACAGCATACATCCCACTGGGTACTCTTTATGACTCATCTCTCCTTCATTGCGTAGTTAGGTCCTTGAGGGTGCAGACCATGGCACACAGTAGGGGGCCTCCCTAAATTTGTCTAGAGAGGTGCTGAAGGACTGAGAGCCTAGGGCATAATCTCTAGGTCTTGTTCCAGTGGGGGTTTAGGGACTACTGTTCAGTTTCCTTGGATGGAGCAAGCCGAGTCATGGGCGCATCACCCACTTTTGGAACCCTCTGGTCCCTAAGTATTGGAACCCAGAAAAAACCCAAGTGCTACATTGCCCAGCTCCAGATGCCTGCAACAGATGGCATGGCATGTCTGAGGCTGGGGGTCTGTTTATCGCAGACCTGCACCTCTGTGGATTCTGACCTTTCAAATTGTTTTCTATTTAATCTGGGCTGGAAGACCTTGCTTTTTGTTGTTTTAAAATCTTTGCTCTTTTCCTACCCCACAAATGAAACTGTCATCCTCCAAATTACTATGATCTGGAAGGGCAGGAGCAGAATTAGGCCCCACAAAATCACGTTAGGAGGGCAGGTGGGAGTAATCCTGTGTGCCCGAGGTGGGGGAGGGTGCAGCAGATGGCTCCCCAGGCAAGCCCTAAAAGCCAGGATTAAAAAGTAATTTTCAGCATGCTGAAAATGGGACTGCAGATTTGGGTCACTGCAATTAACTCTTTCCTGGCTGCAGGCAGGGACCTTGTAGCTGAGAGGAGTTATCCTGTCTAGGGGAGCTGCCAGGTGAAAACCCCCTTGGTTTCTCCTCCTTAGGCCTCAGGGAGAATAGCTCCTGGGTCGCTTCTTGAGAATGGAAGTCAGATCTGCAGGGTCTTCCACTTTCTGGAGACTAGCTTCCTGCCTCCACTCTGAAGATGGCGTCTATTGGAGGGAAGGCTGTGGGAGGCATTTCACCTCAAGGGATTTGATTGTTGTATCAGAGGCCTAAAGTGGCACCTCATTCTGTTATCAAAAGTACATCAGGCATTTGCCCCACAAAAGATGAGGTGCTTTCTTCCCAATTACTTCCTGTGCTAAAGAAACTACAGTTTTTACCTTAAATAGAGTATTTCTGTATCTGTTTCTGTCTCCGCTACCCCAACTGCCCAAAAAGAATTCCTTTATCTCAAAAGCCAATTCATTAAATCATCTTCCCGGAGGAATGATTTTATTTTTCATTCTTGAACTGTAGGATAGAAACCAATGGGTTTTCCCTTTTCTTTTTGGTTGCCAGGAAACTCGAAGCCTCAAATTCAAAAACTAATTCCATGACATCCATTAATGCATTTTATTTTTCCCCTTATCTTGTTATTCTATTCCACACATTCCTTGGTCCTGATTTTATTTATCTGTTTATATTGTGCTATATTATTGAATGTATATCCTGTATATCAAATCCCTTGTGCAACTAGGTAGAGTATAAATAAGTAAATGCAGAAATAATTTCATACACAGATTAATTCGTTCATCTTTTAAAATAAGCTCCTGTTAGGTGCTTAATACTGTCCTTGAGTGACTGATAAAATAAAATGCATTTAAACATTTATTGCCTATTATGTATCAGGTATTATGCCTAGGACATTTTATGTCATCTATTTTAATTTATGTCCAACAATAATCTTATGATATAAATAATTACATGAGTTGGCATACATAAAGCATTTAGCCCAGTGCCTAGAAGGTACCAGAGAAGTAGTAGCTAGTCTTACTAGGTATCATTATCTTCATTTTAAAAAGGGGAAACTGTGATTCTGAAAGGCTAAGTTACACCGTTGCAAGAGTTTAATGAAAAAAAAAAAAAGTACCAAGAGCGTGGTAGATAGTAGGTGTGGCAGACATTTGTTGTCTTTTTGGCTACCCAGAATCCATTGTACCTTGTTTCAGTAATAGTTCCTTCTTTTTCTTTGGGAAACCACTCCACACAGCATTTGTAGTTCATGAGCTCTGGACCAGGCTTCATTTTTCACTCCAGGGGGTGAGCAAGTGACTCAAGCATGGCTGACCAGTGCTCTGGATTCCCCTAGCCATAGCCATTGGTTCAGGGGTGCAACTGGTGACCTAGATTGGTCCAAAGTGAAGCCTAGGATTTGTGTGAGTGTTTTGGGGAAGAGACTGGTTTTCCTTACCAGTGGATGGGAGCTTGACAGTCGGTATATGCAGCATTACGTACACACAACTGGAGATTAGGCAGCCGCCTTTCTACCCTGAGTAGAAAGCCCACATGGCAATGGAGCCAACACCAAAAAAGTGGAGGCTAGAGGTGGAGAGAGCAAAAATAGGTCCTGAGGACATTGCTCAGCCCCTGGAAATCTACAAGGTCTCAAGCCTTGCCAGAAGCCTATAAGATCTGTTCCAGTGTTCCAGGATCATTTGATTGCTGAAACAATAAACTTTTTTTTTTTTTTTTTTGCTTAATCCTGTTTGAGTTGGGTTTCAGTCATTTACAAGTAAAACAAATCCTAACTTATACAAGGCATTCAATATGTTACAAAATTTTTTTTTTAGGGACAGGGTCTTGCTCTGTCACCCAGGCTGGAGTACAGTAGTGCAGTCTTGGCTCACTGTAACCTCAAACTCTTGGACTCAAGGGATCCTCCTGCCTCAGCCTCCCAAGCAGCTGAGGTTACAGGCACGCGCCACCATGCCCAGCTAATTTTTTGTTTATTATTTGTAGAGACAGGTCTTGCTATATTGCCAGGCTCGTCTTGAACTCCTGGCCTCAGCGATCTTCCCACCTTGGCCTCGCAAAGCACTGTGATTACAAGTGTGAGCTACCACACCCTGGCCCTCAACAAATTTTTGCATCTTTCCTTTTCCATTTAATGGGCTTGCCCAGTGGCATAGCTAGTAAGTAGCAGCATCAATATTCGAATGCAGTTCTGGCTCAGGAGCCCATGCATATCATGGTCCCTGCCTATAGGAACTCGGACTCTAGTTAAGCTCCCAGACAGAGACAAATGAAACAGGTGGGTGATGAGTCAAGGCGATGACAGTGGGCCATTGGGCAAAAGCTGCCAGCATAGTGCTTCTGGAGTGCCTTCACCCTGAACTCTCATCCTTAGAACCTTGGAAAGGTCTGGGAGAAGCACAGATGCAGATTCGCAGACATGCCAGCTGGTTCTGCGTGTTTCTATGCATGGAGCTGATGCTTCCTCTGCTCATTTAAAGAAGAAAGCTCCCCCAGAGCAGAGGCTGAATGAAACAGACATATCTACACTACTGGACCCTGATTCACCATGTGACCTCTTTGGCTGAGTCATCTGCTCTCCTAAAATGAGCCGTCTCATCTGCAGAATGAAGGTGAAGCTTGACAAATGAGGTGCAAATGAGATCTCATAACTAGTTAGATCAGAAAGTTGCTGCTGGATAGCCCTACCTGAGCAACTGCAGGACTTGATCTCTCCTCTCCGGCATATCTGAGAGTCATCGAGGGTGTTTGTGAATAAGTCCAGTCCTACACTATCTCCACTGCTCTGGAAAGACCCTCTGCTCCTCCAACTCAAGGTCTTGTGTGGCCTGCGCTGTCACCACTGACCAGACTGCCCATCTGTAGCACCGCCTGCCTCTGGGTATTAGTATGCTGTATCGCTGCCTTGGACCTTTAATGAGAAAGGGAGGTCCCTTCCCCAGTCCTGTTCTGGTGGATGGATTCAGGAGGAAGTTGCCTGCTTTTCATGCCAAGGTAAACTTGTAAGGAAAGAGGGACAGACTATGAGCAATTGGGAGGGTTGGTGTGGTCCTGGGTCAGCAAGTTTTTCAGGGCAACATCCCGCCTAGGGAAGTACACCAAGCTACTCACAGGAGGACGAATTACAAGTGTGGGAAAGATACTATTGTTATAGGCAGCACATTCGAATAAAATCATCCTAGTAAGACAGAATTCTGCCAGGAAGTTGCTCATCCAGTTTTGCTCACTCTGAGCAATGGAATCATGCCTCTAATAATCAGCTAGGACCTACCCTGTCCAGAAAATAAAGATGACTAAAAGATGGTGATCATTAATATTTTAAAACTGGCTCTCCAGAAAAAAAGTTTATTATAACTTTTATATCATTTGTTTATTATAAATTTTTAGATATTTTACAGAGAGAAAGGATGTTGTTATTGACTGAATGTTTGTATCCACTGCCCTCCCAACCAATTCTTATGTTGAAGCCCTAACCCCCAATGTGGCTATATTCAGAGATGAGAACTTTAAGGAAGTAATTAAGGTTAAATAAGGTTATAAGGGTGAGGCCCTAATCTGAAAGGATTAGTGTCTTTATAAGGAGAGACTCCAGAGAGCTGGGTCTCTCTCTCCACGTGCCAGTGTGTGCACACTGAGGAAAGGCTATTTGAGGACAAAAGAGAAAGCGGCCCATCTACCATCTGGGAAGAGAGCCCTCACCACAAACCAAATTGGCTGAAACCTTGATCTTGGACTTTTGGCCTCCAGAATTATGAGAAAAGAACTTTTTCTTGTTTAAGCTACCAATCCATGGTATAATATTTTGTTATGACCATCTGATCTAATACAGATGTGAAGCACCCAAATTACAAAGAAGAATCAACGATACAATGCTTCATCACAAATTCCACACAGTCAACTGATTCTCACAGTGCTTTTGTTGACCTTTGTTGAACTCTTGTTTCCGCAGCCATAACTGTGGTTTCATTTCACCCATGATTTGACAAAATCAGACTGTGAATCAATGCTATCCAATTTGCCAAAGAAGGACTCACATCATTAACAAATGAGGATAATTCCAACACGAATGTCAGTTGATATTTTCGTCTCCATTAAGGAGTCAAACGAAAGAAAAACAACAAACATGTATCAGAATTTCATTTGCTAGTCAATAACATAGTGACTTCTTTGCTGAATCAGGTGGTAATATTTGAATGCTGGACGAATATTGCCTTGATTTTTTTGGTACTAGTCACAATATAACAGTTATAGACACAACACGATTTTAAGTTTAATCTGCACTATTAACATTTTCTCCATCATTATCTGAAATCTATACAATCAACAGTTTCCATGGTGTAAATTCCACTGTGGCTGGTTTCAACCTACCAATGGTAACTCATCGAATGTGGAGTGGGGAAGAGGAGATGTGCCATCATATAACCTTTTTACCACATACATACAGTAGATGTAAATAACCTTAAGAGCAGAGATGATAATAAAATATAGTAAAATAATTAGGAAGTGAGGAGTGCTAAGTATCTTTGTTTTTAATACAATTTATTTTGTTAAAAGTATATATAATTTAATTTTTAATGATGGCTGTGTTTAATAACCTGCTTGCAAAATTCCTGAAAATTTAACAATTAGCTCTTTTGAGCTGGTATCAGCTAGCTCTAGCACTCCACTGTCAAGTAGAGTCGTGCCTGGCTCAAACCAAACTTGGCAAAGATAACTAGATAACCAGATCAATTTTTCAGCATATTAGTACCTAATGAACTTTTTTTTTTTAAAGAGATTGGGGAATCTCTTAAAAAGAGAATATTTAAGAGAATTCTATGTTGCTCAGGCTGGTCTCAAACTCTTGAGTAGCTGGGATTATAGGCACCAGCCTCTGCACCCAACTCCTAATAAATTTTTAAAGGCAGATCCTCTTCCCTAAGTGATATGATTAGCCATGTGGCTGAGGGAGTAATTCTGGGCCTCTGTGGATCCTCTAGAACAGTGCTTCTTAAAGTGTGATCCTTGGACCAAAAACCTCAGCATAACACTAAGTTTTTTTTGGAAATGCACATTTTAGGGCTCACTGCCAACCGACTGAATCAGAACCTCTGAGAACCCGGCAATCTGTTCCTGATGTTTTTGGTGCCTGTTTCAGATGCATCATCAGGTTTGATGTTCCTTTCTGAGGACTATAGCTTGAGCAGCACTGCTTTTGGGTGTATCCCACATTGTTCTGCCTCCTGCTGTGGGCAATAGAGTGTAAGCTTTCATCTTCAGAACGCTTGTTACTGCTTCCAGGTGTGCTCAAAGTACAGTGGTTAGGAAAGAGTTTTCATCAATCCGTCCTTGTGCAAGGCTTCACCTCCAACCAATGGGCTTGCAAGATGATGCTAAGGTACAGGTGCTCCCTGAGGTCTCACTGACTCCAGGGCTCAGAGCTTATGTCATTTTTGTGCAATTGGTATTCTCCTACACTGTGAATATAGCAGAGGTGGTTTAAATTGCTTTCCATCGGGAAACAGGCTTTCTACTTGAATTGGGAGCTCAGTGTAGGTGCTCCATTTGTTCTGTCTTGTGACATTGACTCTGACATAAAGTTAAACATTCTTCCTTCTCTGTAAATTAGCTGAATCCATAGAAATCCTGGGTCAAATGGGCTTAAACAATAAGTAATTTTATTATTTTCCATAACTGAAGTCAATGGGCTTCAGGGCTGGTTGGTTTAGAGGCCCAGCAATGGTATCAAGGACTCAGGTTCTTTTCATCTTTCTGGTATGCCAATGCCCATAGTGGTCCACCCTCCAGTTGCTGGCAAGATGGCTGCAGTGGTTCCAGCCATCACAGCCAGAGAGTACAAAGTCCAGAGCAGGGAGCTCTTACCTGGGGCTCCACAGACAAACCCAGGGAGCCATGAACCTGAGTGGGAGAAAGAATTACACCACTAACCTCTAACTGAAATGTGGCATTTTCTTCAATTATGAATGCAGGCAACATCTATAGTGGTAGTAGTGTACTGTGGCTTTGCCACCAAAAGAAATCCTATATATTTTCACATAACATTACAATTGTGAATATATTATAAAATATAATTTATACTCAATCCCACTTTGAAATTGTAGTAGTTATTAGATCTACCATTAAATCTTGATATTGAATGTGTTAATAAGGTATCACATATATTATTATACCACAAATATATTGTTTTAATATTTTAATACATGGTTAAATTATAATTGTTTGCATGTAATTTATTTTATATATTTTAAAATATTTTTCTAAGAAGCAGTTCATGGAATTCATCTGACCACAAAAGGGATCCTGGCGCCACCCTCCCACCAAAAAAAGGCTAAGAATTCTTGATGTAGAGGAAGAAGACAGGCCATCTCCTGCAGGGACTCTCTCTTTTTTAATTTTCTTATTTTTGAGACAGAGTTTTGCTCTTGCTGCCCAGGCTGGAGTGCAATGGCGCAATCTCAGCTCACTGCAACCTCTATCTCCTGGGTTCAAGCAATTCTCCTGCCTCAGCCTCCCAAGTAGTTGGGGCTACAGACATGCATCACTATGCCCAGCTAATTTTGTAATTTTAGTAGAAACGGGGTTTCTCCATGTTGGTCAGGCTGGTCTCAAACTCCTGACCTCAGGTGAGCCACCTGCTTCAGCATCCCAAAGTGCTGGGATTATAGGCATGAGCCACCACGTCCGACCTTCTTTTTTTTTTTTTTTTTTGAGACAGCGTCTCACTCTGTCACCCAGGTGGCTGGAGTGCAGTGATGTGGATCTTGACTTATTGCAGCCTCAACCTCTTGGGTTCAAGCAATCCTCCTACCTCAGTCTCCCGAGTAGTTGGGACCAGAAGTGCGTGTCATCACACCTGGCTAATTTTTTATTTTGTTGAGATGGGGCTTTGCCTTGTTGCCCAGGCTGGTCTTGAACTCCTAGGCTCAAGCAATTCTCCTGCCTCAGCCTCTCAAAGCGCTGGGATTACAGGCATGATCTACCTACCACATCTGGTCTCCTCCAGTGACTCTCTCTTGGGAGACAAGAAATGTCATAACTCATTGGCCAGAAATGGGTCACATGACATTCTTGAGCCAATCATTGTGAAGAAAAATGAGATATATACCCCCCCTTCCCCCACCCCAATCAGTGTGGCAAGGTCAGCTTTCCCTGAGGCAAGGGGCTATTTGGGTGAGGGTGGATATCAGAAGACACTGGGGTTCTGTTAGGAAAGAGGAAAGGGAGGCTCGGGAGATAGTCCCTCAGGTGCTATGGGTTAGGAATTGCTCAGGAGTCTGCTGCACCTTCTGCCACATTTCAGAAGGATAAGACTAAGATAGAAGGAACAGCATGTTTTTATGCAAGAGCTTGGAGACAGTAAGGAGGCAGCAGGGGCTTTTTGCCTCTCCAGAAGGTTTTCTAGAGGAAGATATGCATTAATTGATTCTTGGAGAATGCATGGGGCTTAGCCAGGAGAAAGAAGATGAAAAATTGTTCCAGAATGTAGAAATAGTATGTGCAAGGACCAGAGGTATGTAAGAACATGGTGTGTCCTGAGAGCTACTAGTAGTTTAGTATTTGGTAAGAGAAGGGGAGAGTGGTGAGAAAAGAGTCTGGGGAGGTGGCCTGGGAGCCAACATGAAAGAGCTTGGGTACCAAGGTTGGGGTTAGAATTTTATCCTGGTGAACACAAGTGGTTTCTGAGGGGTTTTAAGTACAGCAGTGACATGATTCTATTTGTTTTTCAGAAAGGTCATTGTGGCACTGTAGTGTGGAGAATAGACAGAGGGGAGCAAGACTAAAAGCAGGGGAGACACTTAGGCTCTTGTTCAACTAGGGGAAAGAAGACGGTGGTCTGAACAATGGTAGTGGCAGTGAGGCTGGAGAAGAGAGGGTGACAGAGCTTAAGAGACTGATTGAATACCGCATGGGGGTGGTGATGAGGGAAATGGATAAATCCCAGATAACCCCCATATTTGTGACTTGAGCCAGTGGCAGATGGTGGAACCATTCACTGAATAGGCGACAGGAGGAGATGCAGTTGGGGGTGAGGAGAGGTCAGAGCCGATGATAAGATCAAAGTTTCAGAATTAGACAGATTGTGATATGATTTTGGCTGCTTTTTGACTTGGCATTCCCATTTCTTGTATTTCCCCTGAAAGTTCGGAATGGCCACAACTTTTCCATGAGAACCCTGAGGCTGAGGGCCTGAGAGCCCCAAGATCTCTGTGGAAATAGGAAGATGTGCTGGTGAAGGAATGGCACACAGTGATGTAATTTTTGGTCCACTCCTCCAAAGGCTTCCATGAAAACAGTAAAACTACTCATTCTGTCTCCTAGCATACCAGCAAATGGAAGCCTTGCAGGAAAACTAAGTTTTAAAATAT
>NW_012115077.1:162203-178984 GCF_000951035.1 Colobus angolensis palliatus | reverse complement strand
CTGTAATCCCAGCTACTCAGGAGGCTGAGGCAGGAGAATCACTTGAACCTGGGAGGCAGAGGTTGCGGAGAGCCGAGGTTGCACCATTGCACTCCAGCCTGGGCAACAAGAGTGAAACTCCGTCTCAAAAAAACAAAACAAAACAAAACAAAACACTGGGTTCTAAAGTTCGCTAGACCTCATCTAAATCCCAGTGTGGCTGTTCATTGGATGTGGAATGCAGGTAAGTTTCATAACCATTCTGAGGCTCAGTTTCCTGCATCCATAAAATGGGATTAATAATAGTATTCCAGCCTGGGCAACATAGGGAGACCCCATCTCTGCAAAAAAAAAAAAAAAAAAGGTAGCCAGGCATGGTGGTGCACACCTGTAGTCCCAGCTACTCAGGAGGCTGAGGGAGGAGGATCTCTTGAGCCAGGGAGGTGGAGGCTGCAGTGAGCTGTGTTAGTGCCAATACAGAAAGAGACCCTATATTAAAATATATGGGCAGGGCCTGGTGGCTCATATTTGTAATTCAGCACTTTGGGAAGCCGAGGTGGGTGGATCACAAGGTCAGGAGTTCAAGACCAGCCTGACCAACATGGTGAAACCCCGTCTCTACTAAAAATACAAACATTAGCCAGGCATGGTGGTGCGTGCCTGTAATCCCAGCTACTCAGGAGGCTGAGGCAGGAGAATGGCTTCAACCTGGGAGGTGGAGGTTGCAGTGAGCCAAGATCATACCACTGTACTCCAACCTGGGCGACAAAGCGAGAGTCATTCTCAAAAATAAATAAATAAATAAATAAATAATAAATAAAAATTTAAAACATAATAATATCTATCCCCCAAGGTATTTGTGAGGAGTAATTGAGACAATACATAGCAAACAGCACATGGCCTGCTTCAAATCAGAAGCTTCATGAATGTCTTTTTAAAAAATTCTGATATAGAAACAAAGATATGTCAGTGGAGAGGAGGGGCCAGGAAATGCTGTGCACAGGTGAACAGGGACAGGTGGACAGGTGGATAAATGGAATGCTATTGTCTGAATGTTTGTGTTCCTCTAAAATTTCTATTTTGATATCTTGGCCCCCAAGGTGATGTTATTAGGAGGTGGCGCTTTTGAGGAATGATAAGGTCATGGGGGTGGAGCCCTTATGAATGGGATTTGTGCCCTTATAAAAGAGGCCTGAGAGAGACCCCCTGCCCCTTCAACCATGTGAGGACGCAGTGAGAAGGTGCCATCTGTGAAGCAGGAAGCAGGCCCTTACCAGAGACTGAATATGCTGGCACCTTGATCTCGTACTTCCCAGCTTCCAAAACTGTGGGAAAGACATTTCTGTTGCTTATAAGCCACGCAGTCTATGGTATTTTGTTATAGCCACCCAAACGGACTAACACAATGGTATTACATTGGTGCGTTCAGGATGGTTGAGTTGAAGGAAGGAGAGAGGCGTAGCATAGAATCGTTTTTCTGCTTCTGCAACTTGCACCAACCTGGCTTGAACTTTGCTTTCAACAGTCAGTGTCCTGATGGGAGAAAACCACTAACACAGGCAATAAACACACTTCTAAACATGCCATTTGGAATCCAGAGTCCTTTGACATGCCAGGGTGGTTCTACAACTGGGCTGGGGGCCAGGGAAGGGATCCTGGCCACTGAAAGACTGGCATCGACACATCAGAGGGAAAGGAAAGATCACTGGCGTTTAGGGATGCCTGGAACCAAGTGAGCCAAGGAATGAGGTCACCAATTCACCCTCTGGCTGTAGCATCCCATCTTGGGAGGTGATTTCTATCCTAATGGAGGTGGGGAGGCGAGGTAATGAGCAGCTGCTTCTCCTTACTATGTAAGGTGCTGCCTCCAGGCCAGGCACCAGCAATGTCAGCAAATGATCCCAGGGTTCAAGATGAGGCCGGAACTTAGTGAAGCCATTTGTGCAGCATGAGGGGAAATAGGAGGCAGCTGGCTTGTGAGTTACTTAAGGCCATACCCAGCCAGTTTCAAAGAGCATCCTTGTGTATGTTGAACGGCTTCCAGGCCAGTCTGTACCTGGTTCTCTGAGAGGTGATAGGTGAGAAGAGGGGCTGGGAGGGCTGTTCAGTGTGGTCTGCAACATGAGCTGCTGCAGGCCCTGGGAGGTGTTCTTTCTGGGTGTGGCGGGTGTTTAGATTAAACCAGAAACAGCACCAATAGCCAACTTACAATACGATGAGCACTTCTGCGTACTAATTCACTGAGTCCTTGCAACTTTATTTGTTGGGTGTTTTTACTAACCCCATTTTGCACGTGGGAAAAGTAAGCCAAGGGACAGATTGAATAACTTGCTAGAGGTCCTATTAGTATTGAGAACCAGAATTTGAACCCAGGCCGTGTAGCTCCAGAACTTGGGTGCTGACCCACTGTGCTATCATGGTATTTAGCAGAAAAGCAATTCAGTGACTGGCTAGGTCAGATATATGGGAAAGGAGTAGAGCTCCTTATTTGGCTTGATCTAAGCTCTGGGAGGCAGGGTTATGGTCGGCTGAAGGCTCTGGTGTGATGAGTGGGCCAGAACCAAATATCAGAAGTTCAATTGTCTTGTACACAAAAGTGAGGAACCAGGGGTGGCTCAGATACATTTGACTGAGTAATTTTCTTGTGATCTTTGACAGTTTTGTCCCAGCTCCATGCATGATACTTGGGTAATGGAGATGAGGTTACCTCCTGGACCTGTGACGGCCCCATAGGCTCCAGGGGCAAGAGGATTCTGCTTCCTAGGAAGGAGAAAAAGGAAAAAGCTTATAGTGAAAACAGCATTGGCTTTACAGCCATACAGGCTCGGCTGGGCTTGAAACCTCACCCTAACTCCCATTAGTTACTCTGTGTAACTTTGGGAAACTGTTTTAACCTTTCTGAGCCTCCATGTCCTCATCTGTAAAACAGGGATAATACTATGTACCACACAGCATTATTAGGAGGATTAAATGAGATAATGAATGCACATTAACAGTGCCTGGGACATGGGAGGTGTTTTGTTGGTGTAAATTCCTCCCCTCTTCATACTTGCTTTCTTCTCCTTCTTTCCTGGGAAAATATGATTTGCTGGGTTAAAAAAAAAAGAACAAGAGAAAGATGTTATAGCTGCAGGGCCCACAGTCCTCCTCAAATGCCTTGGCACAGGAGAAGGTTATTTCTGATCCCAGTTGTGCCTGGAGAGGACAAGGGTGCAAGGAGGAGCTGCTAGCCCTGCCTGGCTGCCTCTCTGTGGTGGCAATCACTCTGGCATTGATTCTGCCCCAGGAACTGACACCTGAGGCTGCACATGCAGGAAAAATGGGCTGAGATGGGCCTGAAGGGACAACTGGGAGCTCAGTCGGGGAGTGGCACCCTAAAGAGGACTGAGACCAGAGGAGGTAGCCCTGAGGCCATGACTGGGGAGAAACAACAGAATGGTAACTCCCAGCTGGCAGAGAAGGCCACCCTATCTGCAGGAGCCCAGCCACAGGGGTTCTTGGACTCAGCCCGCAGCCACCTCCTTCCTTCTCTTGCCCTTCATGAGAAAAGCAAACTGGCTCGGTTGTCCCTCTGAGCCACTGGAAAAGAAAAAGGCTACAAAGAGAAGACGGGGAGTGCATTCATTTATTTTTTCATTCATTCCACTAATACTTATTGAGCACCACTTCCCTCCACATGTGTCTCAGTCCATGGGCGACTTATGCAGGCCCCACTTCACAGACAGAACACTTTCTAGCAGTATGGGCTTGGTTAAGTTACTTAACTTCCCTGGACTTCAGTTTCTTTGGCTGTATAATGGGTTAGAAGATCCCTGCTTGGTATATGACAGGCATGCAATGAATATTGTCTCTCTTCCTTTCCCATCTTCTCCTTTCCAAATGTTTGCTGAGGGAGGGAGGACCTGAGGCTGTAGGTACTCATTTGCATGTGGTTTTGTATAAATGTGGGGTGTCTTTTAAGCTGGAGAGGGGAAAGCTGCCAGAGGCTCACTTTTATCTCCAATTGCTCTGCTAACCATGCCTGTTTCCGTATCTATTGATGCAAAATGAAGCACCCCCGAAATTAGTGGCTTAAAGCAACAACAAGCAGGCCAGGCACAGTGGCTCATGCCTATAATCTCAGCACTTTGGGAGGCTGAGGTGGGAGGATCAAGAAGATCACCTGAGCCCAGGAGTTCAAGACCAGCCAGAGCAACAGAGTGAGACCCCATCTCTACAAAAAACAAAAATATGAGCCCAGTGCTGTGGCATGTGCTTGTTGTCTCAGCTACTTGGGAGGCTGAGGTGGGAGGATCACTGGAGCCCGGGAAGTTGAGGCTGCAGTGAGCCATGATTGCATCACTGCACTCCAACCTGGGTGACAGGGCAAGACCCTGTCTCAAAAACAACAATGACAATAATCATTCTATTATTATCTCTCATGGTTCTGTAGGGGTTCACTAAGTGATTCTTGCTCACGATCTCTTGGTCTTTGTTAGAATCAGATGTCTGTTAGAGCTGGAGTCATTTCAAAGGCTTCCTCATTCACATGACTGACATTGATGCTGGCTGTTGGCTAGCACCTCAGTCACGGCTATTGCCCAGACACTTACACATGCCCTCTCTGTACCGTCTGGATTTCCTTAGAGCATGGCAGTGGGGCTCCAAGAACAAGAGTTCTAAAATAAGCAGGCAGGAGCAAAAACGTTACTTCTGCCATAGCCACAAGTCTGCCTAGATTCAAGTGGAGGAAATGTAGACCCCATTTCTCAATCGGAGAATCATCAGTGTCACCTTGTACGGTGGGATGGGATATCTTTATGCAGCCATCTTGGGAAATACAATCTGCCATGTTGCCCAACCAGGAAGAACTTCCAGCAGGAAGGCTTGCGGCTTGACTCTCAAGGGTGAAATTGCCCATAAATGGAGAAACACAGGGCTCTTGAGAAGAGGCTTTGGGTATAAGGAATGGGGAGAGGGAGTTCTGTCACTGCCAAGGTAGTTCTTTTTTTCTTCTTTTGTTGGGACAGGGTCTTGCTCTGTTGCCCAGGTTGGAGTGCCCCGATACCATCATAGCCTACTGCGGCCTCAAACGCCTGAGCCCAAAAGATCCTCCTGCTCCACCTCCCAAGTAGCTGGAGTGGTGCAGTGGCACAATTATAGCTTACTGCAGCCTTGAACTCTTGGGCTCAAGCTATCCTCCTGACTCAGCCTCCTGAGAAACCGGGACTACAGGTGCATGCCACTGTGACTGGCTAATTAAAAAAAAATTTTTTTTTGTAGAGATGGAGGTCTCACTTTGTTGCCCAGACTGGTCTTAAACTCCTGGCTTCAAGTGATCCCCCTGCCTCAGTCTCCCAAAGTATGGGGTTATGGGCATGAGCCACTGTGCCTGGCTTGTATTTTTTTTTTTTAAATTCATCAACTACACTGAATCAGATAGGCAATTTGTATTTTCTAAAAAGTTATGTACTTAATATTTTAAAATTAATTAATTAATTAATTAAAGATAGGGTCTCACTCTGTTGCCCAGGCTGGAGTGCAGTGGCACCATCATAGCTCACTGAAGCCTTAAACTCCTGGACTCAGGTACTCCTCCTGCCTCAGGCTCCTGAGTAGCTGGGACTACAGAGGCACTCCACTGTGCCTGGATAATTTTTTTAAATTTTTTGTAGGGATGGGGTCTCACTATCTTGCCCAGGATGGTTTTGAACTCCTAGATTCAAGTGATCCTTCCACCTTGGCCTTCAAAGTGCTGGGATTACAGGCTTGAGCTACACACAGTGCCCAGCCCAAGAGAGTTCTGAAAACTGTAATTCCAGAATTGGATTCTGGAATCCAGAGGGCACTGGGAAGAAAAATGGAGAAAGGGAGAAATAAGAGAGCCTTGGATGGTGGAAATGTGGTCAGTTTTGGAAAGAGTATCTGATCTTTGTCTTGTGCTACTCTGATGTTCTTCCAGAAGTCCCGGAGCTCAGGGGATGGAGAGCTACACTTGGGTCAAAGGTCAGTTAGCGCTGACCCTAGCTCCAGGGGAGGGTGGCTTTAGTCTTCTCCCAACATCCCTGATTCACCCCCAAAGTGGATGGCCATTCCTAAGCACCAGGAGGAGATAGGCTGGTCTCTTCTCTGGTATGCCTGGAATAAGCCCACCTCCTGCATAAACAGAAATTATTACACGTGCCCACAGTTCCACCCAGTCCTGAAAACTAAATAAATATGAGAGTGAGTTTGGAATTAATCTTAAAAGAAATTCTGTAGGTGGAAACGGATTGAAATCTATGGAAATATATATGATTACTCTCCCTATGGAAAACAAGAGAGGGAACCATCCCTCCTGTACTCTCCTGTGAATGAGGCAGAGATTAATCTACTGAAATCAAATGTATAAATTATACATGGATAGGAACTGGCTCAGGGATAAGGTGTCTGATAGGGTGCTGATGGAAATGAAAATGAGGCTTGAAAAATCAATTCTGCTTTTGAATCAGCTCCAGTCCTGCCGATGCCCCTGGGCCTGCCTGGCAGAAAACACCCTGACTTATCAAATTAGAAAACACCCCATCCCCAAGCCTTTGAAACATGCACCTTCAAAGTAATTGCTAATGTTTTGGATGATATTTCTGTGCGTCACCAGGAATAATAAAAAGGCAATAAAATTTGAAGGCCCATATTTTTGCTCCCTGTTGGCTGATATAAATCAGACCCACCTCTTCAAAGGAATAGATGGAAAGTTTTATGATGTGGCTGTTGCCTGCCAAGGGAAGAGAGGCAGGCCTAAGTCTGGGGACAGGTGTCCCTCCCAGTCCAGCCATTACTGTGTGACCTTCAGCCTGTGATTTAGCTACTCTGGGCTTCTTGCTGTTCCATCCATTTATTCACTTATAAACTTGCTTATTCATTCAGTCAACTTCATGAGGACCTACCATGTGCCAGGCACTGTGCTATGCACCTATTTGATGCTCAATAAATATAATTAGTACAAAAATTAATACAGGCTGGGCACTGTGGCTCACACCTGTAATCCCAGCACTTTGGGAGGCTGAGGCAGGAGGATTGCTTGAGCCCAGGAATTCATGACCAGTTTGGGCAATATACAGAGACCCCCATCTCTACAAAAAATTAAAAAATTAGCCGGGCATGGTGGCATATGCCTGTGGTCCCAGCTACTCAAGAGCCTGAGGTGGGAGGTTTGCTTGAGCCTGGGAAGTCGAGGCTGCAGTGAGCTGTGATTGCTCCACTGCACTCCAGCTTGGGCAACAGAATGAGACCTTGCCAATAATAATAATAATAATAATAATAATAATAATAATAATAACAATGCAAGTGTCTGTCCTCAAGAAGTTCTAGGTTAGAGAAACATAAACAGGTAAATTGTAGTAGCACCTTGTTAGTGTTAACCAACACTGACCAGAGGGTTTGATGATGGGCAGGTTTATAAAGGAATAGAGGTGGTTTTCCCTGACAAAGAGGATTTCTCCCTGCTAATGATCATCCGGCCAGGGTTTCACAGTATGACCTCAGAGAGTCTTTAAGATGACCTCTGCTGAGAAAGTAGTGACAGGAAATGAGCTCAGATTTCAGCAGGACTCATTTAGATGAGGTGAAAACGAACTTGACCACGCATGTTGTAGGTGGATGAATGAGATAGTGATGGCTGATACAGCTCTGTGAGGTCCGGGACTTTCTCTCTATTCCCAGGGCATTGCACAGGGCCTGGCTCATAGAAGACACTGCACATGTTTTTCTTAAACAAATGAATAAACAAATGGTGCATTACCTGGCCTTATTTCGGGACAGAACAGATTCTGCCTTGCTTGTACAATCAAGGTACAGATTTACATAACAAACTGGCGGGGAAAGGTGAGACCCTTCCCTGACTGTGATGTTGTTACCTGCACCCATTTGAACTGAATGGCTCACTTCACTTAAAAAATGGTGTCACTGTGGGTATAATATGCATCCAGCAAAGTGCATAAATCTGAAGTAAACAGCTGGATATTTTTTTTTTTTTCTTTTAGGAGACAGGGTCTCACTCTATCATCCAGGCTGGAGTGCAATGGTGTGATCATAGCTTACTGAAGACTCTAACTCCTGGGTTCACAGTGATCTGCCCACCTCAGCCTCCTGAGTAGCTAGGACTTACAGGCATGGACCACCATACTCAGCTAATTTTTAAAGTTTTCATAGAGACAGGGTCTCACTATGTTGCCCAGGCTGGTCTTGAACTCCTGGCCTCAAGAAATCTTCCTGCCTTGGCCTCCTAAAGCGCTGGGATTACAGGCACGGCCACTGCACCTAGTCAGCTTGATAATTTTTTCCATAGGAACCTACCATGTGACCACTCTAAGATCAAGATCTACAACATTCCTGCTCCCTGCAAGCTTCTTCGTGCTCTTTCCAGCCCCTTAGAGGAAACCACAACTCTGACTTTTCTAAGTGTTTTTGTAGAGTCTACCTCCAGACACCATCGTGTATGAAAAGGAAAAAAAATTAAATTCATCTTCATTCCAGGAAAAAAAATTAACAGGTTGATTTTTCCCTCCTGCCATTAGAAAAGTAGAATCATTAAACATCAGTTCGGGAAGGGGCTTAGCACATCTAGGTCAGGGACGCCTTACCTTTTTGGGAAGTAGGACTTCTCCACATCAAGTTATTCCATGGACCCCACACGAGACAGTCGTTGCATTTTTAGTGTCTTTTGATTGAGAAAACTTTCATTAGTGGTTACCAGGGCCGGCGGGTGGGGAAGGAAGGAATGGGAGTTACCGTGTAATGGGTACAGAGTTTCTGTTTGGGATGATGAAAAGCTCCCGGAGATGGATGGTGATGCTTGCACAACAATGTGAATGTACTTACTGCCCCGGAACTGTACGCTTATAATAATAAATGGTGAAAATGGTCAATTTCGTGTTATGTATATTTTACCACAATAAAAAATAAAAAAGATAAAGTATCATTTAAAAAATGACCAAAATTCCTGTGAATTCAGTGACTGCTTTAAAGACAAATGTTTATTTTATTAAAAACAATCAATTCTGTGTTCATTTGAAAAATAGTAGCATATGTGAGCATGAGAGCTATTTTTTCCCCACCCACACACAGTGCACGGTGCATGCAAAGTTTCCAAACCTTAGCAATGCCCTTAAGACCCCTGCCTTTTCCCAGTGTGTGAGATGCACAGATTAAGATGAACTGTTCGTTCCAACCCTTATCCCTCAGTTGAAGACATTGTAGCTCAGAGAGAGGGGTGACTTGTCCAGGGTCACACAGCCCACTTAGAGCAAAGCTAGGATAAAACTTCAGGCTGGGCATGTTGGCTCACATCTGCAATGCCAGCCACCTTTGGAGACCGAGGTGGGAGGCTCACTTGAGCCCAGGAGTTTGAGACCAGCCTAGGCAACATGGGGAAAACTGTTTCTACAAAAAATGCAAAAATTAGCTAGGCATGGTGGCGCATGCCTGGAGTCCCAGCCACTTGGGAGGCTGAGATGGGAGGATCACTGGAGCCTGGGAGGCAGAGGTTGCTGTGAGCTGAGATCACACCACTGCATTCCAGCCTGGAACAGAGTGAGACCCTGTCTTAAAAAAAGAAAAAAAAAAAAAAAAAAGGCTTCTGGGCTCAGGTCCCTCCAGCAGTTGCTCTTGTCTGTGCTTTTGTCTCTGCGCCCCCTCTGTGCAGAGACCAGCTGATGACCACACACACTGAGCCCCTCCAGACACTTAACTAGTGTGATTACCAGCAGGGAGGTTCTTTACTTGCCTGCTTCTTCAAGGCAGGAAGTAGGATGTACAGCCAAAAGACAGAGCCTCCCGATGTCTTTGTAATTTGACCCTGAAGCTCAGTGGGGGCTGGTTCAGGCTCATTCTTATCATCAAGGCTGTGCTATGGCTCCTGTGAACAAGGACAGATGCACCTGGAGGCCCAAGTTCAAAGCTGTAGGCTGGGAGTCCAGTTTCAGAATAGAGGTGCTGTCTGAGGCGAGAGTGGGTGCCTTGGCTATTTTGGCAAGAGCTGACAATGAGGAATTCTTCTCTTGCACAAGCTGTGCAGAAGTATTTTGTGTTGTGGGTTGTCCTGCCCCCGCCTTTCCCTTCCCCAGGCTTGGTGGATGCCACTGCTCCCCAACCCCCTCCCTGACACTGCTAACGACATCCAATTAATTCAGCAGAATTTGGTTCTTTACAAGCCCTTAGGTTGGCAAGTGTTTTCTTAGCATGCAGAGCTGCCTTCCTGGGCTTTCTCAAAGGGACAAGGCTCTGAGTCAGGGAGGGGAGAGAAGGCAGAGTCCTGCTGTATCTGCCCAGCTGGGTGTCAGGGAGATGCTGGATGCCGTATACAGGCCGGGCTGTGCTCACCCCAGCAAATCACAGACTTCCCGGCGCCCCCACACCTCTGGTTAAAAATATGATGAAAATGGGGACACGGCAAGACACCCCAGCAGAAACATTAGGCCATCCTTGGGCCCTGCCAATAGGCACCAGCCTCGTGGGGCTGGCGATGTCAGTTCTACGCTGAGTGGGCCCCTATTTGATCACTGTGGGAGTTCCTGTAGGGGCCTGTGGGAAAGGAGGCCCCGCTGCAGCCCAGACCCAGCAAGGCTCAGCTGACAGCTGGCAGGGTCTGCTTCTTGGGCCTGGTCTTCAGTTGGGGAGGAAATACTTGGGAGAACCTGCAGCTGCACAAACAGGATGGGGGCATGGGAGGGAAGCTGGACCATGGGAGCAAAGCACCAAGGAGGGCTTGCAGAATCAGGCAGGCCAGGACTGGACTCACTGCCTGTAGCTTGCCCTCTGTGTGGCTGTGGCTTTATTGTCTTTGATCATAAACAGCACGTTTCTAATGCCTCCCTCATTCATTGGATTATGAGAATGAGAAGGATGATGGGAGGCTGTCAATGTCAAGGTCAAGGGAAGAGGTTCAGCAGTCAAACAGCCTGATCTGCAATTCTGGCTCCACTCTTCCTGTGTGATGTTGGGCAAGTCACTTCACCTCCCCAAGCCTCAGTTTCCTCATCTGTGAAATGGGGAAATATTCATAATTGCATCCACTTCCTAGGAGTGTTGTGAGGGTTCAACCAGCACTTGGAAGGGCCCTGGCACACAGTAAATGCATAAATGCGCAAGATATTATTACTGTTATTAATGATGTAGGTAGAGTGCCCAGCACCCTGCCTGGAACTTCACAAAGGCTCTGACATCAGCCTCTCTCCCTGGTGACTTAAATTTCTCATTTATAAAATAGGGATGTTGGCTGGGTGCAGTGGCTCACGCACTTTGGTAGGCTGAGGTGGGCGGATCACAAAGTCAGGAGTTTAAGACCAGCCTGGTCAGCATGGTGAAACAAAAATTAGCCAGGTGTGGTGGCATGCACCTGTAGTCCCAGCTACTTGGGAGGCGGAGGCAGGAGAATCACTTGAACCTGGGAGGTGGAAGTTGCAGGGAGCTGAGATCGTGCTACTGCACCCCAGCCTGGGTGACAGAGTGAGACTCCATCTCAAAAAAAAAAAAAAAAAGCATAATAGGATGTTAATTTCTACCTATCTCAGTAAGGCTCTTCCAGAAAATCTTTCCAGGCTCTCTCCTTCTTGCCCAGGAGAACATGATTTTCCTCCACTGCTTCACAGCAAGGATGCAGACTTCCACTGGGGTCCTGAACATGTAGGTTTCTGTGCGTTATTCTCTTCTCAGAGCAGGAACTGTGAGGATTGCAGCATCCCCATGTCCTCGCACCTCACCTAGTGTCTGATGTGTGGGAGACACTTGGTGAAGGTCTGCAGAGTGAGCCAGTGTGGGTGCCAGGGCTGTGCAAGTAGGATGTGGAGGAGGACAAATGTCAGACGAGCAAGAAGGCGGCTGCATGGTGGTGTGTGCCTGCCCTGTGGAACGGAGAGCAGCAGGGCTTGCCAGGGCCTCCAGCCACTTTTCTTTTTTTTTTTTTTTTTTTTTTGAGGCAGAGTCTCGCTCTGTCGCCCAGACTGGAGTGCAGTGGCCGGATCTCAGCTCACTGCAAGCTCCTGGGTTTACGCCTCCTGGGTTTATGCCATTCTCCTGCCTCAGCCTCCCGAGTAGCTGGGACTACAGGCGCCCGCCACCTCGCCCAGCTAGTTTTTGTATTTTTAGTAGAGACGGGGTTTCACCGTGATAGTCAGGATGGTCTCGATCTCCTGACCTCGTGATCCTCCCGTCTCGGCCTCCCAAAGTGCTGGGATTACAGGCTTGAGCCACCACGCCCGGCCTCCAGCCACTTTTCTAGAAACGAGTTTCTGAAGCCCTCAGACACAGCGGAGGGATGGAAGGAGGATTGGGATGGAACAGAGGGAAGAATTATGCAACTATCCTTTCCCTGCTCATTTCCTGACCCCCCACCCAACCCTCCACCCTTAGTTAATCATCAGGTCTACAACATTAAAATCTCCAGGGGAGCTGTTACAAATCTGAAATGCCCAGACCTAGCTCCAGACCAATTAAATCAGGAATCCCTGGGGGTGGGACCCAGGCGTTTGTATTTTCTTTTTAAGTCCTCAGGTGATTCCAGTGTGCAGCCGGGTTTAAAATATCAGATCATGTAGGGAAAGACATGGTTTCAGAGTCTCAAGAACTATAGGATTGAGTGGTGTGTCTTGGCAGCCCCATTGATTTCAGGTTTCCAACATTGTTGTTTTAAAGGAGTGCTTAGAGAATGACTGATACTTGCTAGGTATCCACTATGCACAAAGCCCCGCTGGGTGCTGAAGGGAATACAGCAATAACCCACAGCAAAAACCAGAATAACAACATTTAGTAACTGCCTGTTGTGTGCCTGCCAGACACTTAGCTGACATTTGCTAATCCTTACAACAATTCACAAATTTATTACCCCTGTCTTAGAGATGAAGGATATAGCAGACACTAACACCCTCCCCATATTCGCCCTCATATATCCCAGGTTGCTTACTGCAAACATCTATGGGTTTTTTGTTTGGTTTTGCTTTTTGTTTTCTGGTCAAGGTAGCATTTGAGGACACTCACAGAATAAGCTGGAAGCATCCTTAACCAAAGATGGATGAGAGTTGGTGGATAAACACCCTAGTTTTTCACCTCTTGACTGGGACAGCTCTGAGATGTATTCTACACCAGTGATTTCGAACTTTCCTGCACATTAGATCACCTGGGAGTGTAAAAAAAATCTCGGTGCCCAGGCTGTATCCCAGACCAATTAAATCAGAGTCTCTGTGGATAGAACTCAGGCATTCATGTTTTTTAAATCTCCCTGATGATTGCAACGTTCAGCCAGGTTAGGAAACGGTATTCTACGGTCCCCCAAAGCTACCCAGTAGTATTGAACTTCAGTAGCACAGTGTGGTGATTTGATGAATAATGCTCCCTATTGGGGGTTCTTTCCTGTCCCTGTCTCATCTCACACTTTGCCTGCCAGCACTTCCTGGAATCACCTCCCAATACACTTCAGATATCATGTCCTGGTTTCAGGATCTGTTCTGTGGGAATCAAAGGAATTTGAGATCTGGAAAGGTGAAGTGCCTTGTCAAAACCTCATAGCCAGGACATGGCAGAACCAGCATTTGAATTCTTGCTCTCCACAGACTTTGTGGTATGATGGGAGAGACAGATATTCAGAAAACTACATTATAAGACAAAAGGAAATGAAAGATCAAAGAGATGTTCAAATAAATGCCTGAGGAGCATTAAAACAAGTCAAACCTGCGATTGAATGTGACTGGGAGTCAGGAAAGACTTCATGAATTTGGAATCATTTATGCTGGCAAATGACAGGGATTTCCCGACATGGAGATGTGGGGTAAGGACATTGCCAATCAGTGCTGGACCAGCAGGAGCAGAGGCCCCAGAGATGGAGCCCAGGGCAGACGTGTATGAGTGAGTGGTCAGCTGGGATGTGATATGAGCTGGAACTAGAGGAGGCAGATGGTGGGACTGGGTGGTCCCTGAAGATCAGGAATCTCTATTGTCCCAGTCCCTGGGGTCCTTCCTTAACCTCCCATATTGGATTTGGCATGACTGGATAAGGGTCTTCTCTCTGGAATCTTTTTTTTTTTTGAGGGGGGACAGGGTCCTGTCGTATTACGCAGGCTAGAGTGTAGTGGCGCCGTCACGGCTCATTGCAGCCCCACATCCTGGGCTCAAGTGATCCTCCCACCTCAGTCCCCTGAATAGCTAGGACCACAGGTGCATACCACCACGCCTGGCTAATATTTTCATTATTTTTGTAGAGACGAGTCTCCCTATGTTGCCCAGGCTGGTCTTGAACTCCTTGGCTCAAGTGATCCTCCCGCCTTAGCCTCCCAAAGTGCTAGGATTACAGGCATGAGCCGCCATGCCAAGCCGCTCTCTGGAATATTTTACCACAACTGTGAGGGCAAGGGGCTAACCCAAAGCTATGTCCAGGGATGTGGGTGGGAGGGGGAGAAAGAGGTAGACCAATGTCAAGTCCTAATGGTGAACTTGGGCTGCTTATAAAGGAGCCATGCTACAGGGACAGGGTGGCAGGGGTTGGAGGCCCAGCTGGTCCCCACCCTCTTCTCTCCCATCACCACCCATCCCTCTGCTGCTCCCTGTACTCAATGTCTGAAAGGCCGAGCCTGCTCCTGCTACCGGGCCTTTGCCTCTGCTGTACTCCCTGCCTGGAGAGCTCTTTCCTCAATTCTCAGAATGTTCCCTTTTCAAAATTCAGTTCCAAACTCACATCCTTGGAGAGGCTCTCCTGGACTATCATCCCCTTTCCCTTGTCTCCTCCCCACGGGTTCTCCCACATCACCTCATTTTCTTCCTTTCCTGCATACAACACATCTGAGATTCGTCTTGAGTCTATTTCTGTTGGCTTCCTTATCCTGTCAGTCTCCTCTTCCAGACTGCATGGGAGTAGGCAGGATGCTCTGTCTCTGTCACGTGTGCCTGTCCCCTCCGCTCCTAGAACAGTGAATGACTGAACTGGGCAGGCCCAGATAACTGTGCAGTGGGGACCTGGGTGAATTCTGGGGGGTGGGAAGGAGGGCACCGCCTTTGCCCTGCCATGCTGCACTGCGGATGTTGATCTGTGCTCAGGCAGCCAGGCTGGCCTGAGTGAGCAGAGCCTAACAGCAGCCAATCAATACTGATAGGGGAGCTAAATCAGGTTAAGACCCATCTCTCTGGGGTTGGTGTCAGGTCATAAATAGCTTCACAGCAGTCCAAGGTCAAGGGTGTAGGTCTCACCCCACTCCCAACCCCCACCGCCTACACTGGGCCCCTCCCACCAGCCCAGGAAGCCCACCCGGCCTGCATACGTGTGGTCCAGGCTGTTGCTCTTCTCCTACTCTGTTTCCCTCTCATCCCACGCACTAGAATGTCCTTTCCCTCTGCATTTTATTTCTGTACCCAAGGTCTGAGGTGGTCACGCACACACTGACATTTAAAGATCCAGCCGAGAAATCAATCAGTGTGGTCTGTCCTTCAGCGCCTCAGGAAACGATGTGGCTGAGCCAGGCCTTGTCTGGCTCACACCCTATTGATTTGCAATGGTAGCCATGGCTGCTGAAATGGCAAGTGGGACTTGCTATGGGAAAAACAGGAGGCAGTGTATCAGAATGGTCAGCAGCCTTGGGAGCCATCCTGCCCAGACTTGAATTTCAGCCTCTGTGATTTGCTGGCTGTGTGACATGTGCCACTTGCTCAACCTGTCTGAGTCTCAGTGAATGGGGGATGACTGGCATCTACACTGCACCATAGGGCTGCAGTGATGATAGGGTGAGTTGATAAACATAAAGCACAGAGAATGATGTCTGTGACATAGTGCTGTGTAAATGTTGACTATCGTTATGGTTTTTAGACTGAGGATAGAAACAGTGCCCACATCCCAAGGTTGTTATGAGGATGAAATGAAATAACATGTAATCCCACTTAGCATGGTACAAACACTCAACAGACATTAGCCGAGCCCTGCAACTTAAGGAGACACAATCTGGAGGATATAAGCCAAGGATAAATGTCCCTTGAAAGGACAATAATCTTTAGGAATAAAGAAGGATTGAATTTTTGAATTCACAAACCACCCAACTTTTCAGGAAGATGACTCTCAGGCAGAGTGAGGCGAGCCTGCCGTGGGGCTGCCTGGGGTCAGGCAGTGAAGCTGTTTTGTCCCACGGAGCTTGTCCTGTCTGCAGTGAGACGAAAGACCATCTAGGCCCAGGGATCACGAGTCCTCATGTGACTTCCGGAGCCCGATTAGTGAGCCGTGGAAGGTAGAAATCCTCCCCAAGGAGCTCCGGGCTCCCAGTCTCAGATACAAGGTCCCTTTTATATCTATCCTATGCCTGGGGCCAGGCCTTGATCATATGCCTGTTTGGATTGAGGGCAAAGGGGAGAGAGGGCTGGGAGGGAGAGGATTAAGATTACCCAAGTCCCATAAACATGACCAGAGATAACCCTCAGGACTGGAATGTGGTAAAAGAAAAGTGGCTTTCACGTCTGGGGAAACTCTGTGTTGGCAGGAGGAAGAGAGGAATCAGCAGTAACTGAACTCTGGGCTGTGAGTTTTATATACTTCTGGGGAGCTGTGTCTGAAGTCTCAAGTCTGGAGTCTGAAGTCACACAGCTAATAAAGGGAAGAGCTGGGATTTGAACCTAGGTTCATGGATTCCAAAGACTATTTCCCCACTGATGGTGCTGGTTGGTATCCTGATGGAACGGAGGCAAAACAGAAAATCTGCCAGGGTTTACCTAGTCTTATGTAAGGGGAGGGGAGAGTAGATGCCAATATTCAGGCCATTAGAGAATAGAATTCTGTTTTTTGCTGTTGTTGTTGTTGTTTAGAGACTGAGTCTCGCTCT
>NW_012115077.1:128838-161633 GCF_000951035.1 Colobus angolensis palliatus | reverse complement strand
CCCAGGCTGGTCTGGAACTCCTGGGCTCAAGAGATCCTCCCACCTTGGCCTCCCAAAATGTTGAGATTACAGGCGTGAACCACCATGCCTGGCCTCCCTAGGCTCTCATTCTGCGCTCACCTTCCGATGATAATTTAGTTCCCGGGGATCTTGCTAGCAGAAAGAGGTGTCCCACCTGCAGATGCACAGGCTCCTCTCGCTGATAACACTTATTTCCCTTCATGAGTGACGAGGCTTGGACTGTGTGACAATGTGGGGTAGAGGAAAGAGTATGGATTTTAGAGTCAGATTGGCTTTTCCATGCATTAGCCTGCAAGTTCCTTAACCTCTCTAAGCTTCCATTTCCTTCCTCGTTGGTAAGATGGGGTTTAAAAAGACTGACCTGAGGGAACTAATGCTAGTGGTGGTGGGTGCCTGTAGTCCCAGCTATTCAGGAGGCTGAGACAGGAGAATCGCTTGAACCTGGGAAGCGGAGGTTGCAGTGAGCAGAGATTGTGCCACTGCAGTGCAGCCTGGGTGACAGAGTGAGACTATGTCTCAAAAAAAAAACCAAAAACCAAAAAGAAATGCCTAATTCAGTATCTGGTACACAGCAGGAGCTCAACAACTGGTTAGATATTTTAAAACACATTGACATTCTAATCTGGCTATCATTTTCTCTGAGTTGGTCTCTCAGCTATTGAGTAGCAACAGAGAGAAGATGAGAATTTCATCAGGCTCCAGAGAGCTAGGCTCGAGATGCTGACCCTTGGGAGTGCCCTCAGAGAAGCCAGCGGGTGGGGCTAGCCTTGGCTTGGTGGAAGTGCAGGCCTGGCAGGTAGTGGTGGTGAGGGTCCCTGGGGGTGGCATAGTTATCTGGAGGAGGAGGAGGTGGTCTGAAGTGGGTGGTGAAGGCAGAGGAGTATTGAGAAGGGTAACTGAGGGCCAGACAGCCTATGAGTTCCCAGTTCTGAGAAGACCCCGGGAAGCCAACCAAGATGAAGGCAGGATGCCTGGTACTCAGGAATGGCAGGAAAACCACAGGCTGGACTAGACTGGCTCCCTCCCCACCAACCACCTGCTTTGCAAAAACAGATCCCTGGACTCATCCTTGAAAATTCGGATTGAGTAAATCTGAATTGAGACCCATTAAATGGTATTTTTAAAACATTCTTGTCCTGTCCGGGCATGGTGGCTCACGCCTGTAATGCCAGCACTTTGGGAGGCCAAGGTGGGTGGATCCCTTGAGGTCAGGAATTCGAGACCAGTCTGGCCAACATGGTGAAACACCATCTCTACTAAAAATACAACAATTAGCTGGGCATGATGGCGTGCACCTGTAATCTTAGCTACATGGGAGACTGAGGCAGAAGAATCGGTTGAACCCAGGAGGCGGAGGTTGCAGTGGGCCTAGACTGCACCACTGCACTCCAGCCTGGGAGACAGAGTGAGACTCTATCTCAAAAAACAAAAACAAAAACATTATTAGCTGGGTGTGGTGGCTTATGCCTATAATCCTAGCACTTTAGGAGGCCAAAGTGGAAGGATTGCTGGAGCCCAGGAGGTCAAGGCTGCAGCAAGCTGTGATCACCCCACTGCACTCCAGCCTGGGTGCAGAGCAAGACCCTGTCTCAAAAATGAAAACAAAGCATTCTCCACGGAAGAATAGTGTGTATAGCATGCTATGATTTTACTTATCTCTATATATGTATGTATATATATAGTCTTAAAATACCTCTAAAAGGATACACAAAATCTCTAGTAAATTGTCTATGAGGAGAATGGAGGGTCAGGTAGGAAAGGAAACCTAGTTTTCATTTAGACTTATATGTGGGGTTATAATTTTCTTTATCACGTGTGTGTATTCACATAATTACATTCACACAATTTTTAAAATTAAGGTGGAATTCACATAACATAAAATTAACCATTTTAAAGTGAACAATTTAATTAATTTAATGACATTTAGTACATTCACAGTATTGTGTAACCTCTATCCAATTCTAGAGCATTTCCATGATTCCAATGCAAACCCCTTATCAAGCAGTTTCTCCCCATTACTCTCTCTCCCCAGCTCCAGTAAACCATTAATCTCCATTCTATTTCTGTGAATTTGTCTACTCTGGATATTTCATATAAATGAAATAATATAGTACATAATATTTTGTGTCTGGCTGCTTTCACTTAGCATAAAGTGTTTGAGGTTTATCCACGATCTAGCATGTATCAGTACTTCATTCCTTTTTATGGCTGAATAATATTCTGCTATATATGCCACAATTTGTTAAGCCAGTCATCTGTTGATGGACATTTGGGCTGTTTCCACCTTTTGGCTATTGTGGATACTGCTGTAATAAACATGCCTGGACAGGTACTGGATTGGGTATTGGTTTTCAATTCTTTTGAGTATATACCTAGCAGTGTACTTGCTGGATCATATAGTAATTCTATGTTTAACTTTCTGAGGAATCACCATGCTGTTTTCTACTGCGCCTGAAACATTTTATATTCCAACTAATACAATCTTAAAGTTTCCAAAGGTATTGGGTAAAAAGAGGAATAAAATAAGCTATTAAACTTTTATTTTCAAAATTGGAAAACTTTAATCATTTCCCTAACATCTAAGTAGGCCCTTGGGCACACTTCCTGGCTGGATCCTGCTTGCTACACTAGCACAAAGAGCAGGGGCTAGCTGCTCACCCTCCCCCTGCCCCCTCTCACTTGCCCTCCACATACACAGTCACTTGTAACTTATTGTTACTGACTTTGAATGGAAGCTTTCAGCTGCTCCATTCTTCCTCTGTTGGTTGAAGGGCTGTCAATGGGATGGGAATTACAACCGTAGCTACTGTTATCTGTGTTGTCTGGCTGGCTGTGTATTACTGGCTGCACTTCCCAGGGAATTAATCCCCTAAGTGTGGATGGCAAATGATGAAAACCTGGCACATAAATAAGGAGACAGGCAGCGCTCCACTGACACGCCTTGGGAAATGATCAGCTTGTCCCCGTGCACCATAGTCAATGTCTCCAAGCTCAAGGGCCATTCATCCACAGGGAAACAGCCAGACTTTCATTCATTCATTCAATGAACATTTATGGAATGAGCACCTGTCCTGTGCGGCACCATTCTAGACATTTTTATGAGTTGTACTCTGTAAGACTTACAATAGAAAGATATTATTGTCCTCAGTTCAAAATGAGAAAATGGAGAGTCAGAGAAATTAAGAAATTTTCCCATAGTCACACAGCTAGTATGCAGTGGAACCAGGACTTGAAGCTGAATTCCCTAGGGCCTCCCTCTCTGTCTCACTTCCTTCTACACTTATTTACAGCAGGCTGTATATGCCAGGCACCCACGGTAGGCACTGAGGGTATCATAGTGAACCAGACAGATAGGTGTAAACTCTTTCCTGTTGCTTTTCCACTGTGTCCTATGACCCCTGGGCATCATCTCAAACCTACTGGATTTCTTCTCAAATGTTCTTTCTTATGTAATAACCAATGCAGCATAGACCAAAGAGCTGTGAGGTTGAAGATGATTTAAATTCAGGCCCTGGGTTCATGCCTCCTTGAATATAGACCTAAAA
Organism: Colobus angolensis palliatus; assembly: GCF_000951035.1. Lineage (NCBI taxonomy): Eukaryota > Metazoa > Chordata > Mammalia > Primates > Cercopithecidae > Colobus > Colobus angolensis. The sequence continues at coordinate 158,067 of NW_012115077.1, read as the reverse complement.
TCTCATGGTTCAAAGATGTGATTAGCAAATTTCATCATGCCCCCCTTGCTCCAAAACCTCCCATGGCCCAGGGCCTACAAACATTTCTGTGACATGAAAAATGGTAAAGACTCAAGTGGGGCTCTCCATGGGAGCTGAACCATGCAGAAAGGTTGAGGAGAGCATTTTAAAAAGTGCTTTTCCATGCATAATGTGAAATTCATGGATAGAGAGGCATCAGCTAGGTGTCAGACCATGGAGGGAGGCATTTCTCCAAACTGAGAAACAAGGCAAGGCTTCAAGACTGAAAGACCATGACTAAGAAAAAAAAAAAGTCTGAAAGACCAGCTGTCTCTGGAAAATGCTGTCAAGACACACACACATCCAGTTCATTTGTGTACGGCATCCAGGTCCTCCATTTATCATTTTTGGTTCAGGTTTTGCATATTCGGGTAAGTTTGTGCTTAGGTTATACAAGTAAACATATGCTGAGAGGTAGCAATGTTTATTTTAGTGGAAGCATTTATTTTAATAGCTTTATAAATCACACCAGGATTGCATTTATAGCATCATTAAGGAACTGAAGGGGTCACTTAAATGCTTAAGTTAGACTTTGCTGCTGCAGTTTATGGGAGATATTATATTCTGTCAAAGGCAGAAGGATAATAAGCTAGCTCCCACCTTCCTGTTCCCCCTACATCCCACATTCCCAAATACCTAGATTTTCAAATGAAGAGTTATAGACAGTGAACACAAAGACTTTACTGGTGTCCTCGTATCATTGCCAGTCTCCTCTTGAGGACTAAAAACTTCAGGATTTGGAGTCTAGAGACCCACAATCTGGGCTTTATACACCATCCATATAGGGCAGGGGTCCCCAACCCCTGAGGGACTGGTACCAGTCTGTGTCTTGTTAGGAACCAGGCTGCACAGCAGGAGCTGAGTGGAGGGCAGGCGAGCACGCACCATTAGATTCTCATAGGAGCACAAACTCTATTGTGAACTGCACCTGGAAGGGATCTAGGTTGCGCGCTCCTTATGAGAATCTAACTAATGGCTGATGATCTGAGGTGGAACAATTTCATCCCAAAACCATTTCCCCCCGCCCCTTGTCCATGAAAACATTGTCTTCCATAAAACTGGTCCCTGGTGTCAAAAAGGTTGGGGACGGCTGGTGTAAGGGACTTTGGAAAAATCACTTGAACTTCCTGGGCCCATTTCCTCGATTGTAAAAAACAAAACAAAACAAAACAAAATAAAACAAAACAGGAATGACAACAACCACAAGGTTGTGGCTTTGTAAACAATGTAACAAGACCCCATCTCCACACAAAAAAATTAAAAATTAGCCAGGTGTGGTGGTGCATGCCTGTTACAGCTTTTGTAATTCCCCATCCTCACTCCAGAGACGGCTTCTGGGTTTATGGCTGAGATGAGCAGGGGCCCCCGAAGGGAGGTGTATTTGTTTCCTGTGGCCGCCATAACAAATGACCACATACCGGAAGGCTTGACACAATAGAAATGTGTTATGTCATAGCTCTGGTGGCCAGAAGTTTGAAATCAAGGTGTCGGTAGGGCTGGTTCTTTCTGGAGGCTCTGAGGGATAGTCTGTTCCCTGCGTCTCTGCAATCCAATCCTGGCGTGCCCCGGCTTGCAGATGTATCCCTCCAAACTCTGCATCCTGTCTTCACGTGGTTTTTCCCCTGTGTCTCTTTGTCTCCAATTTCTCCTTTCTTTTATCAGGACACTAGTCATTGAATTTAGATCCACCTTAAATCCAGGATAATCTCATCTTCAGATACTTACCTTAATCATATCTGCAAAGATTCTACTTCCAGATAAGATCATATTCACAGGTACCAGGGGTTAGGACTCAATTTCACCCACTATAGGGAAGAAAATATAAATCCTTTCTAAGAGAGGAGGCTAAAATTCATGGCCAGAATGAGGATCTGAGCAGGATTAATTAGGGTGGTAAGTAAGGGATGAGGATGGCGGGCACGAGGACTGGCTTTCAGGTGGTACTATCCATGGTGAGTGTTGGGGGAGGGGTGCAGAACTAGCAGTTCCAAAAAGCCAAACTGAACCACACACCGCTTGTCTCTTGCCAAAATAGGAGTCGAGAATTTAATAGTGGCCAGGCACCATGGCTCATGCCTGTAATCCCAGCACTTTGGGAGGTCAAGGTGGGAGGATCCTTGAGGAACTCCCAGGAGTTTGAGACTAGCCTGGGCAATGTAACAAGACCCCATCTCCATGCAGAAAAATTAAAAATTAGCCAGGTGTCGTAATGCATGCCTGTAGTCCCAGCTACTTGGGAGGCTGGGGCAGGACAATGGCTTGAGCCCAGGAGTTCAAGGCTGCAGTGAACTATGATTGTGCCACTACATTCTACCAGTATTTGTTACTCTTCCAGAGACATTTTTAAGGGCAATAACTCTGAAGTCAGACTGCCCGGGTGCAAATCCAGGCTGTATGATTGTCTTAGTCCATTTTGGCACTACAACAGAATACTTGGGATGGACTAATTTATAAAGAATGGAAATTTATTTCTCACAGTTGTAGAGGTTGGGAAATCCAAGATCAAGGTGCCAGCATCTTGTGAGGACCCTCTTGCTGTATCATCCCATGGAGGAAGGCAAGAGGATAAGAGAGAAAAAAAGGGGCAAACTGGACCTTTTATAAGAACCTGCTCCTTTGAAAATGGCATTAATCTATTCATGAGGGCAGAGGCCTCATGGCCTAATCACCTCTTAGCAGTCTCACCCCTTAATGCCATCACAATGGCAATTAAATGTCAACATGAGTTTGGGAGGGGACAAATACTTAAACCATAGCAATGACTTTGGGCAAATCACTATGCCCAACTTAGGTTGAGTTCCTTAAAACAGAGCCTGAGACAGGATTTCAATGCACCTGATTTATTGAGGGAGTGGTTTTGGGAGAGAAGGAATTTCTATAGGAAAGCAGGATCGAGGTAGCAAATGGATCTAAGCAAGAATGTAATCCCAGCTAGAGTCTAGCTTTTGCTTGACTCCACAGGAAAAAATTTTGGAGGGAGAATTGCACCATACAGTTGGTCCCACTTTGTGGTGGTCCTACCCTGCATCAACTAGTCAGTGGCTGAGGGCTGCCATAGTGGGAGGGGAAGGCAGTGTGTAACTTCCTAGGTGAGACCACTCCTATTCAGCCAGGGGCAGTTCTCTGGAATAGGGGGAGGTTGTGAGTCTTTAGCAGCCAACATTTACACCAGGAAAGGGGACTAACAGTATTCATGACATATAACTTTGTATACTTCAGTTTCCTCAACTACAAAATGGAGCTGGTACTGTAACCATCTCATATGATTGTTAAGCCATTTAAATATGTTAACAATGTGAAGCCTGCCACATGTACATGTTAAGTAAATCTTAGCTATGATTATTGTACTGTTTATTGCTGAGTAACAAACTATCCCAAAATTTAGCAGCTTAAAATAACAAACGTTTATTAGATAACTCAGTTTCTGAGGGTTAGAAATTAGGAATGGCTTAGATAGGTGGTTCTGGTTCATGGCCTTTCACGAAGATGCATTGAAATGTCAGCTGGGGCCACAGTCATTGGAAGGTTTGACTGGAGCTGGACAGTCTGCTTCCAAGGTGGCACACTCACACTGCTATTGGCAGGAGGCCTCAATTTCTTACCCCATGGACATCTGCATGGGCTGCTTCTGTGTCCTAATGATGTGGCAGGTGGCTTCTACCATAGCAAACAATCCAAAAGAGAGAACTAAGAGGAATCTACAAAACCCTTTATAACCTTGATTTGGAAATCACACACCATAACTTCTGCTATATTTTATCTGTTGTGAGTCACCCAGTCCAAGCCATACTCAAGGAGATGGGAATTAAGTTCTGTCTCTTGAAAGGAAGAGTATTGAATAACTTGTGGAATTCAAAATCGACCACAATTAGTTATTATTAATGTCTATAGTAAGCTTGGAAACCACTGATTTGTCCTCCAAGGAAAATTTGTGTTTGAAAAATGAACACACAAGTAGGCCATGAATAAATCTCAAGCAATGGATCATTCATGCGTTTACATTAAGTAGCTGTCTTTTTACTATTATTATTATTATTCTATATCTAGAAATAAAGTAGCTGTTCTTGAAAAGGGGAGACTTGCAGGGCCCACTGAATAACACCATACATTCCATTTGCACACTAGCATACTGCTGTTGCCCCAGAAAAATTCCACTTCTCTTGATTGGCCAGTGGAGTCCAAGAAGCTGCAAACCTCTGGTATAGTTAATTGTTTAACCTTTCCTAACTCCATACACACACACACACACACACACACACGCACACACACCCCTCGTGATTCTGTTTTGCTTAATCTTTTAGCTTCCTGGATTCATTCACCAAACCTGGCTCTTCTGGCTGTATTCTGGGTTTGTGGAACCTTAGTTTCCCATGTGGCTTTCAGCTTTGCTTACTTTCTGGTCTGTAGCTTCCAGGAATACCATCCTTCCCTCCCCAGCCCAAACTCTGGACTGGGCCAGCCTCTGCCCACCACTCAGGCCTGCAGGACCAGTGGGAGTCAGGCTTACCGAACCTTCCTGTCCTTTCTCTCCACAAACTTGCAACTTCCATCCTTTGCTATTGGATGGATTGGTCAGGTCTTCACCACCAGACCAAAACAAAGGGTGGGCACAATTATTTAGATCATTCAGTCACTCACTCAAGCAAAAATGATGATTTTATTTCCCCTGAATGATCCAGATAATTATTTTAATTCTCTGCTTCACTTTGTTTCTGGAGCCCTGACCTCTTCCTTCTATGACTCTAGTTAAAATTTGGTCCCAATGATAAATATTTCTTATCTAATTGTCTTCTCCACTCATATTCCACAAGAGGTTATTTCCAGGGAAGGGGATCTGTTGGTAAATAAGAATTAATTTCAATCTTGGGCAATATGAAAATTAAAATAAAGCTGTCATGGCATCCGTTCTATCTACATTTCACTTTCTGGAAGGGCCCCTCTATTTCATCCCTCCCCAACCCCTGTCACACACAGCAGCAAGAAGCAAATTACCATTTATTAAACTCTAATTATCATTCCCGTTTTTTAATACCATTCTCTGTGTGTGTGTGCAGCACACCAGCCTGTACTCACTGCCATTAAATCAGCAATAAGTCTTGTTAGCACAGCATCCATATTTATAGGCAGGATCGAGGGATGCTGTAGTGACATGGTATAAAGTCGAATGCCCTTAATAGAAGGTTAGGGACATGTCCTGATTTTGGAGTGATCCAGCCACATGGCAGATGTGGAAGGTTTGAGGGGACTTAAAGCTTTAGACTGTTTTGAGATAGTGTCACAGATACTTGGAGGCTGGCAGGCAATGACAGTGTCCTGCTCTGTTGCTGTCAGACCAACAGGTCAGAAAGTACGTTGCACATCCTGTTGGAACTGGCTGGGTTCTTTCCACTCCTTTGGACCTGGGATGTCCAGGCCGGGCATCTGCCCGAGCAACACAAGTTTCTCGTAAGATTCTTCATTAATTACCTCCTTCGCTAGGTAACGATCAAGTGGTTGTCAGGAGAGTCATATGTGATAGGCCAAGTCCTTTATCTTATCAATAGGGCAGACTGGCTGTGTGGCTGGCACCTTGTCAGCCAGGGTTCATGGGTATAACACATCCAATGTGTCTAGCCCAACAAACTCAGATGTGTACAACTCCAAAGTCCACATCCTTTTTACTAATACTGAGCATCTCTCCCTAGAAATTAAAAGCAGACTCCTTCATTTCCTGTTTCTCATTACAAAACTTTGCCCTGACTTCTGAAAAGCACACAGATGCCCAGTCACCATCTTATGACCAAATGCTGCCCAAAGAGACACAGTATGACCTGCTCACTCCATAGGGTCCTGCTTCTCCCACCCCAATTCCATAGCACTTGCCAGGTGGTCCTACCCATCTGAGGCAGCTTCATGCTTCACTGGCTGCCCATCACCCTTCCTGGCCCAGGTAAGGTTCAGGAGCCTCTGGGGCTTACCTGCTCATCAGTTCCCTGATGAGCTCCGGGGCTTACCTGGTCTCCCGCTGCTAATCTTAACTCATTAGATTCAGGATCTGGGAGCTAGAAGGAGCATAAGAAAGAACTTGGCCTAACAGTTTCATTCTGCAGACAGGTCAGAGGCACAGAGGCAAGGGTGGGGAGGTCCCCTTCCCCCATCACAGACACCTGGTGTCTCTTCACCTATTGTTTAGCAGGGGCTGGCAGCTCCCTGCAGTGTAATCACCCTGAGCTCATTAACAAGCTGTGCTCATTTGCATGTCTAAATATCCCTGTACATAGAAAACAGAGACTATTACATCTTTCCCTTATGTGTATACATGAGAAAGGCAGGGAGGAGGCAGACAGGAAAGACAGATCACACCCCTTTCCCCATCCCTTCCGGTCACCTGTTGGTCAGTTTGTTTTGCTTTTTAAACCAGCCCATTTTTTCCTTGCAGACAGAGCATCGGTAAACTTTATCTTGTAGCTACTGCCTTCTTCATTTTCATATGAAAAAGCTATGAGTCTGCCCTATTTTCACTTCCCTTAATTTTACCTCTTCTCTGGCTCCACTTCCAAAAGGATACCCCAACCCCTCAAAAAAAAACCAAAAACAAAAACAAAAGCAAAAAACCATAGCCTTCTACATCCATCAGCTTTATGCAAATGTATCAACACACCCACCCTCATTCGGCATGCTCAGAAACAGGAACTGTCTATCTATAGATCAGCCTGATTGCAGTTCATTTTTATACAGCTTAGGAAGCGTGAAAAGTCACAGGCTGGGGATAAACCAGCCTGAAATCGTCATACAGATGATCATGGCACATGTAGATCATTTATTCCAGGAGTGTCTTGATGGGCCCCCAGAATCTACCCCTATGGATTTCTCCTCAGTTTGTAGGGAAAAATGATGCTTTAATGATGTCTTACAGAGTTGTGCCATCTTAATCATAGGTGAGGGGCACTCATTGCTGCCCAGCTGCCAGCTTTCTGGGAAAACAGCTCCAAAACAGCAGACCCCAAGGCAGGAGGACCTGCCCTGAGAGATGGAGTGGCTGGGGGTGAAAGTCTAGACAGTAGTGGGACTTTCTCCCAGCTTTGCATCTTCACCCACTCTGCAAGCATTTATTGGGCCCCCTACTGTGTGTACAGTGCACTTTTAAGTGCTTGCTACATATCATTCACTATTCTAATTGCTTTACAAATACTAACTCATTTAATCCTCATCACAATTCTCAATCCTATGAGGCAGGTACTATTATCCTCACTTTACAGATGAAAAAACTGAGACACAGGGAGGTTAAGTGACATGCCCAAAGTCATACAGCCGATAAATGCGAAGCCAGGATTCTAACCCAGTCAGCCTGGCATCAGCCTGTGCTCTCAGTTATTATGGAGAGCTGTCCATGTAGCTGGAACAATGACACAACGCAGTGACGACTATTTGTCCCTTGCTTCTCTGCATCCATTCACTCTTATTCTCTTCCAGGGAGTCCACTTCTCCTGGAAGTAGCTGGGGTACATTTGGCCCCATTCCCACCTCCTGGGGTAGGTTTCACTGGTCTAGGCAGCTCACCAAATCCCATTCTCAGCCACCCTGATTAGTTGGGATCAGGCACATGGATGGCCACAGAGAGTGAATCCCAGGGATTCTGAGAGAGACTCTCTCTTCCACATGACAGAGCAATGTATGGAGGATGATGCTGGGCAGGGTAAGTGAGAATGGAAGGACTAGCATGTGGAGCTTAAAGATGGACACATGGAAGCCAGAGCAGAGACAAAGACACCAATCAAGTCATTGCTAAAACTGTTTGGGCTACTGGATCAGGCTTTGCCTGAAGCTAGTACCATCTTCAAACTTTTCAACTGCCCAACGCACAGCAGGCTCTTGATAGATATTTGGTGAATACATGAGGCAATAAAACCCCTTTATTGGCTAAACCAATTTGAGTTTTCTGTAACTGGCAACTGAAAGATTCCTATCTGATATTCACACATACTTGTGACGAAATAAATATAAGAAAAATGTGGTATTTCTGTACACAGCATACACCAACAGAGATAAGTTCTGTTAAAAGAATATTCTGGGCTGGGCGAGGTGAATCATGCCTGTAATCCCAGCACTTTGGGAGGCCAAGGCAGGCAGATCACCTGAGGTCAGGAGTTCAAGACCAGCCTGACCAACATGGAGAAATTCCGTCTCTACTAAAAAATACAACATTAGCCAGACGTGTTGGTGCATGCCTGTAATCCCAGCAACTCGGAAGGCTGGGGCAGAAGAATCACTTGAACCCGGGAGTCGGAGGTTGCAGTGAGCCAAGATCGCACCAGGCATGGTTCCTGGGTCTGGGTGTCTATTTATAGTAGAAGAAGGTTTCTTTAATCTGAGGACTTTTTGAAAGTGACAAAAAGATTTGTTAAGGGTAAGTGAGCCCACACTCTAAAATGAGACCTAGATGTAGAGTGTGATACATATTTATAGATTATAAATGATCAAGTCTCACAAGGATTCTGTAGCAGATCCTCCCTTCCTAAGGAATGGCCATGCTGGGGGCCTGGGATGGCTGAGGGAGAAGTTCCTGGTCAGCCAGGATTCTCTTCCTGGGTTCCTGCTGGTTTGCCCTGAGTTCTCAGAGCTGGAGCCCAGCCTGCCTCTCCTTCTGGTACATTTATCACTGAAGCCAAGCATTTGGTTCTTTTCTTGCTTAATTCGCAGACTTTAAGAACCGAGTTTGATACAGCTCCGATGAGTGGAGGAACACCGGGGTTCTTGGTCCTCATGCCGGTTTAGCTAAAATGACACGGACACATGTAGAGTGGTTTTATGGAGTGGAGCATTTAATAGGCAAGCAGGAGGGTAGAAGACAAGGAAGAAGCTCCTCATACAGAGACAGAGGGAGGGGGGCTCCAAAGCCGAAAGAGGAGGTGCCCACCTGCCACGGATACCAGCCAGGTATATATACAGAGGTTGGAGGAGGTGATGTCTGATTTGCACAGGGCTTAGCGGATTGGTTTGACCAGACATGTCATTCATGTAGCCCGAGAAAAAGCTGTCCCTCCCACCCTAGCCTTTTAATATGCAAATATAGGGCGCCATGACGTTCTACACACATGGGGATTTGTGGGGGCGGCCATGCCACCAGGCACATGTGGGGCAAGGGCAAGAGGAAGAGGGCGGGAATCGCTATGTTTGGGTGGACTCAGCTTCTAATGGCCTGCATTTGCCTATCAAAGGTTATCAAAGGTTGCCGGCCTGGCTCTAAGAGCTGGGACTTTACAAGAAAATTTTTCAGAGATGCTTTTAAAAATGAAAACTTCCCAAGGACCCCTTTTTCTCTCTATCTGCCTAAAATAATTCCTTAATAACTACTACAACAAGTTGAAGCTGGCTGGGCGTGGTGGCATGCGCCTGTGGTCCCAGCTACTCGGGAGGCTGAGGTGGGAAGACTGCCTGAGCCTAGGAGCTACAGTGAGCCATGATTGCCACACTGTACTCCGGCCTGGGGGAGAGAGCGAGAGAGACCTGAGAGAGAGAGAGGAGAGAGAGAGACAGAGAACTGGGTTGCTACCAGTCTTTGCGTGTGGAGGGCTGTTTCCCTCGTTGTGTTATGCTCAGCTGCTGCCTCTAATCTTCTAACCTAAGGGTTCTATGTTTGCTTTAAACTACATTGTAACCATGGGGAGTCACTTCCTGCTAGGGTCCAGTCCGAGGAGGGACCCTTGGTTATGCAGAATCAAGGAAGATCATTAGGAAACCAGCTCCCCAAAATCAGAAGTTCATGTCACACATTTGGCCAAAAAGTAAACCAATGGAAATGATCCTCAATGTTTTATTCCTCTGACCCCCTGTCATGACCACTTTACAGACAGGCAACGTTACATTCCCTTTGCTTCTTCTGAATACTCCGACTCTTCTTGGTTTTTTATTCCGACTCTTCTTGGTTTTTTTTGTTTTTTTTTGAGACGGAGTCTCGCTCTGTCACCGGGGCTGGAGTGTGCAGTGGCAGTGATCTTGGCTCACTGCAAGCTCCGCCTCCCAAGTTCACGCCATTCTCCTGGCTCAGTCTCCTGAGTAGCTGGGACTACAGGCGGCCGCCACCACGCCCGGCTAATTTTTTTGTATTTAGTGGAGACAGGGTTTCACCGTATTAGCCAGGATGGTCTCCATCTCCTGACCTCGTGATCCGCCTGCCTCGGCCTCCCAAAGTGCTGGGATTACAGGCTTGAGCCACGGTGCCTGGCCATTCTTCTTGTTTTCAAATGTGTATTTAACCTTGTTTTCAAATGTATGTTTGCAAATGCAAGTTATCAGTTTCCTCTCTTGGATTTTTCTTTTTATTTTTTGGTGCCAGCACAGGACCTCTCTGTGATACCTGTGTATCACAAAGCAATTCCTGGAAGGCTGTGTGTAGAATAGCGGGTCTTGGGTATTTACAGTTGCTTAAGATACATGAGAAAGCCTGAATGTAGGTAAGTGTATGAAGGAGCTGGTATGATGGCCCCTGACCCCGGTTGGTAAGCACTATCTTCCTTCCTCCCTATAATACAGGTCTTAAAAACAGCAAAGCCCTATTTTAAAATTTAGAGTCTGTGGAATTTTCTTCCTTGCCCAGTGATGCCAGAATGTTCTCTGGGTTGTGCGCCCCTAAGTCTCCATGTCCACCCTCTCCCCTGCATCTGTTCCCTTCTCTAGGGTCCAGGTGTCCAGTCTCTCCTCCTCCCCTTTACTCAGCATGGGTCCCATGTCATAGCATCAGAACACTCTCTCCCCAGCACCTCTATTCCCCAATCCTTGCTCTTTGCCCCCCTTGAAATCTCCATCCTAAAGTAGTGCTGCTGCTGTTTCTCTCCTCCACTAACTAGGACAGAAGACCACTGCTGGAGAAAACCACAGAAAGACCCAGAACAGCCCCTCCATGGTCCCCAGGCCCAGCCCTCAGAACTGTCCTAGAGCAGTCTTCTCTCCTAATCCCCTCATTAATCAAAGAAGAAATTGTCACTGCTTGCCTCAACTTCCCTCCTTACTCTTGCTCTCTTCCATTTCACTAGGACAGTCTGCCTTTCTGCATGAGAAAACTGAGGCCATCAAAGGTGAGAGACTCAGCTTTGCTCACTCACCTGCCCCTGTTCTTGACCATCTTTCCTTAAGAAAGAACAAGTATCTTTTCTCTCGTTCAACACTTACCCTTTGACCTTAATTCCTTTCCCTCCCATTCTAATTTGGACCTTGCCTCGTCAATTTTTGCACCCCACCCCCAACTCCTTTACCAAATCTTTAACTGCCACTGCTCAGCCTATAAATATGCAAAAAATTTTTGGTTTTTAACAAAACGCTTATTAACCCAAGGCCCCCTGTATCTATCCTTTAAACTTCCTCCTTTCCTTTCCTTTCCAATTCCTCAGCAGAGGTCTTTGTCATTCACTGTCTCCTCCTCTTAACTTCCTGTTCACTCTTAAACTCATTGAAATCTAATTCCAGCCTTAACTTCATGGAATTGCTGTCATAATGGTGACCACCTTCATTGCCAAATCCATCAGGCACTTTTTAGTCTTTAATTGACCAGACCCTTCTACTGCCTCTGATACTATCGATTCCTCCTTAACATCCTCTTCCATGACAGCACACTTTCTTGATTTTCCTTGTAGCTCTCTGATTATATCACTCAGGACTTTAGGTCATAAATGGCAGAAACCCAACTTTAACTAGATTTCTAATAAGAGTTGGAATGAATTAGCTCATGTGGGAAGCTCTGATGAAAAAAAGAAGAAGCAATATGGATGTAACTTAGGAAAGATTGTGAAACCACCTTTGCAAAATTATGACTGAGAGAGTGAAAGAGATCTAACTTAACCAACTCCATCTTGCTTCTAACCTTCAAGCTGTCCTTGTTCCTTCCTTGGCGTAGGCTGAACTAACTTTGGGAGAAACTTAGTTTATAGTTTAAACAAAGACAGCAACAGCCCTTTCCCAAAGCAGACGTCCTTCTTGCCTGGGGACCAGATTGCCTTTCTAGGACTAACATTAGCCACAAGATTAGAAATTATGGTTTAGGAGTCATGCAGCTGAAGGCTACAAGATTCTGACCTTTCCTAAACTGCTCCTAAAATCAGTGCTTGAGATATTTTGCAGACCTTGCACTTGATACATCAGCTGGCCCCACCCAGATCAATAAACTGGGTCATCTGATCTTGTGGTCCCCACCCAGGAACTGACTCAGTGCAAGAAGACACCTTTGACTCCCTATGATTTCATCTCTGACCAATCAGCACCCCTGTTCACTGGCTTCCCTCCACCCACCAAGTTACCCTTAAAAACTCTGCTCTGGAATGCTCAGGGAGACTGATTTGAGTAATAATAAAACTCTGGTCTCTGGCACAGCTGGCTCTGAGTGAATTACTCTTTCTCTATTGCAATTCCCCTGTCTTGATGAATTGGCTCTGTCTAGGCAGTGGGCAAGGCAAACCTCTTGGGCAGTTACAATTGTACCAGGTGTCATGTGCATCCATGTGAAGAGACCACCAAACAGGCTTTGTGTGAGCAACAAAGCTTTTTAATCACCTGGGTGCAGATGGGCTAGTTCTGAAAAGAGAGTCAGCGAAGGGAGATAAGGGTGGGGCTGTTTTATAGGATTTGGGCAGGTAAAGGAAAATTACAGTCAAAGGGGGATTGTTCTCTGGTGGGCAGGAGTGGGGGTCACAAGGTGCTCAGTGGGGGAGTTTTTTGAGCCAGGATGAGCCAGGAAAAGGACTTTCACAAGGTAATGTCATCACTTAAGGCAAGGACCAGCCATTTTCACTTCTTTTGTGGTGGAATGTCATCAGTCAAGGCAGGGCAGGGCATTTTCATCTCTTTTGAGATTCTTCAGTTACTTCAGGCCATCTGAGCGTATACGTGCAAATCACAGGGGATGCGATGGCTTGGCTTGGGCTCAGAGGCCTGACACCAGGGATGATGGTGGCAGAATTTTCCAGGTCTTTCATCACTTCTCCTTTTTCCATGATGACTTCATTCTCTCAGATGACTATGGTTTGAATGAGTCCACTCCATAATTCAGGTGTTGAAACTTAATGGCTAATGTGATAGTATTAGAGATAGGACCTATAAGAGGTGAATAGGCCATGAAGCTTCTTTCTTATAAATGAAGGCTCTTATAAAAGAGGCTTCATGCAGCTCCCTTGCCCTTCTGTCTTCTGCCATGTGAGGAAACACAATTCCTCTTCTCTGGAGGATTCAGCAACAGGGCATCATTTTGGAATCATGGAGCAGCCCTCACCAGACAAGCAAATTTGCTAGTACCTTGATCTTGGACTTCACAGCCTTCAGAACCGTGAGAAAATGTTTCTGTGCTTAATAAATCACCCAGTCTCAGGTATTTTGTTGTAGCAGCACAAAGAGACTAAGACAACAGGTCTCTCCATGTGTAAGAGATATTGCCATCAATGGCTCCTGGCCTTGAACATCATAGAAGGTCTGAGAACTTCTTTCCTTGAACCCAAAGTAAAAAAAACTCAACTGGTTAAAAGAATTATTTCCAGAACAGTGATGCTCTTATGAGTATGTATAACAATAGATGTCCATTATCTTGGCCATTCCTTTTTGATCTCTTTCCTATGTCTACTTCCTATATCCTGGTGTTTACCAGGTATGTTAGTTGGGATTGGGTATAGCAGAGAATAACCAAAAAAAAAAAGCGCGACATTGACTTGAACAAGATAATTGTTTAGCTGTCATACAAATGTCCAGATATCTGCAGTCCAGAGCTGATAGGGCATCTCCACTTCAGGAAGTCCTTAGGATCACAGGTCTTTCTCCAGTTTGGATGTTTGTACCCTCCAAATCTCATGTTGAAATTTGATCCCAAGTGGTGGAGGTAGGACCTAATTGGAGGTGTTTGGGTCATGGGAGCGGGTCACTTATGAATAGATTAATGCCTTCCCTGCAAGGTGGGGAGACTGAATGAGTTCTCACTCTATTAGCTTCCATGAGAGCTGGTTGATAGAAAGCCTGGTTCCTCCCCTACCTCCCCCTCTAGCTTCCTCTCTTCCCATGTGGTCTTTGCACATGCTGCCTCCCCTATACCTTCTGACATGAGTGGAAGCAGCCTGAGGCTTTCACCAGATGCCCAGTCTCCCAGAGAGCAGAATTATGAGCCAAATGATTTTTTTCTTTATAAATTCCCAGTGTCAGCTATTCCTTTATAGGAACACAAATGGACTAAGACAGTCCTCTTCTAATTAACTGCCCTACAATTCCTTTGGAATGATCCTCATCCTTGTGAATCAAGGCAACATCCAAGTTCCAGGGAGCAAGATGGAAGAAAGACAGAGAAAAAGAATAAATAAAGGGCATAAATCTACCTCATAAGGGAATTTTCAGGAAGCTGACACTAACATTCCTTTAGCCTGAACATGGTCATAACTAGCTGCAAGGGAGCCTGGGAAATGTAGTCTTTACTCTGCAGCCCATGTGCTTAGCTAAAAATTCTATTACTATGGGAGAAGGAAAAAAAATTGACATAAGGTGGCAAAAAGAAATCATTGCTACTCCAGGGATTATCCTAGGCCCACTGGTTCTTAGTGTGCTCTTTCTTGTTGATCTGTTTCATACTCAGGCTTTCCATTTTCACTTGTGTATTAATGACTTCTGATTGTCTCTCTTGAGCTTGGATATCTTCCCAAACTTCAGATTCATATATCCAAGTGTTTATTAAACACCAGGGTATTATCAGGCACATCAAACTCAACATGACCCAAACTGGCATCTTTCCTACCAAAATTAGGACCTCCAGCTTAAAATATCTGATAACTATTAAGCGTAGGCTATAGACCACCCCAGAGTTTTTGGTGGAGAGGAATTATGATACAGTCATAGTGAAGAGGCTGATGTGTTGGAATTGGCCAGACCTGTGTTCAAATCTGGTTCTGCTTCTCATTCACTATGAGAATTGAGGTGAATTCCTGTAGTAGTTTGCTATGGCTATGATAATAAACTCTCACGAACTAGGTGACTTAAACAATAGAAATTTATTGTTTCCCAGTTCTAGTGGCTAGAATTCCAAGGTCAAGGTGTCAGCAGCATGGTTCTTTCTGAGGGCTGTGAGGAAGAATCTGTTCCATGCCTTTCTCCCAGTTTCTGGTGGTGTGCTGGCAGTGTTTCACATTCTTTGGCTTGCAGATGCATCACCCTAATCTCTGTTATCATATTCCCTGTGTGCATGTGTTCTTGTGTGTGAATGTCTGCTTTTTATAAGGAGACTAGTCATATTGAATTAATGCCCACCCTAATAACATCATTTTAACTTGATTACCTCTATAAAGACCCTACCTTCATTTTGAGATACTGGGGTTAGGACTTTAACATAGGAATTTTGGGGAGACCCAATTCAACCCATAACAACTACTTAACCTATCCTTGGAGGATAATAAGACAAAACATAACAAGAATGCTGAGAAGGAGGCTGGGTGCAGTGACTCACACCTGTAATCCCAGCACTTTGGGAGGCCAAGATGGGAGGATCACTTGACACTAGGAGTTTGAGACCAACCTGGGCAATATAGCAAGATCCTGCCTCTTAAAAAAAAGGAAAAAGAAAATTATCTGGGCATGATGGCACATGCCTGTAGTCCCAGCTACTTGGAGGTGAGGTGGGAGGGTCATTTGATTCCAGGAGTTCAAGGCTGCAGTGAGTTATGATCATGTCACCATGCTCTAGCCTGAGCAACAGAGAGAGACCCTGACACTAAAACCACCAAAACCAACCAACCAACCAACCAACCAACCAACCAATCAAACAAAAAAAGAATGCTGATAATGAGATCCATATTTCAGAGTTATTGTAAGGATTATGATATTATAAGTGAATCTTCCAGGCACAAAGTTGGTGTTTAGTAAATGCCAGTTTCCTTCTGTCTAACTGTAGACTTAACTGTAATTTTGAGGCTCCTGGAAGAAAAAGGAAAATGTTTCAGGGATAGTACAAAACTAGAAGATGAAACTATAGTGAATATTTATTATTCTCTTTGGTAGCCCAGCTCCTGGACCCCTTTCCCATGTTTGGTGTGTTTTCTACCTAATGAGTTTTGAAGGAAGTGAAGGCTTTTATTTACCTCTGGAAGAGGTAAAATACCAGTTCTGGAAGCTAAAAATACCAGTTCCCTGTTCATCTCAGGTCAGTCCCAGGGTGACTTGGAGTCTCTCTGTGTAGTCTTCAAGTCTGGTTTTCTAGCCCCCCTCTCCTCCTAGAGATTCTGTGAACTAAAAATATCCTTAAATAACTTTCTTTCCTGCTTAAATCACTTAGAGTTGGTTTCTGATGCGACTAAAAACATCAACTGATATGAGGTCCAAAAGATGGAATTTTAAGCACCAAAGACTGCTCCCTTATGGGCAAAGTCTCAATAGGACATCTGCATGTTCAGTTGAGATTCTGCTTTCCCCTCAGATGATAGAATTATTGGCAACCAGTTAAGTTGACGCAATTGGAAACCAGAAACATGATCAACAAAGATATGGAGATGGAGATACCAGTCACCCCTATCAAAATGGCAAGTGGGAGGGGGATGCTGGTTGATCTGTCGGAGTTGACGAAGAAATGGGACTGGAATGTTTCTTTTACCAATTGTGTAAACACAGCCTGGAGTTCCGTGATGAGTCCATCTCACTTGCTCAGAACTTTGCCTGGCGAAAGTGGTTACAAGTGAACAAGGTGGAAATGAAAGAAACCCTGACTTTCCCACCAGGAAGGAAGAGACCGTTCCTTCTTGTGATGTACTCTGAAGAAAAATTCTAGGATTTGGACAGATTTCTTGGGTTATAAAACATGATTTTCTTCTCTGTTTCTTGGGCTTTTATAATGGGTACTGTTGTTTTCTTTCAAAGCTTTAATGATTCCATAAGGACTTGTATAAAGTTTATGGGAGAATTTTCAATGTAGATGTGAATGGCAGAAACCCAAGAATCTGTGTGAGGTTGAATAAGATCCTGTGTCTCCAGAGAGGTCTGGTGGGGAGACACAGATCTAAATTTTAAAGGTGGTTTGGGCCTTCTCGATCATCTATTAACGTCCTTTTGTATTATACATAAATAAATTAAAGCCCAGAAAGATTAATAGCCCAAGGTCCCAAGACCTGCTTGAGACCTGTGCCCCATTCCTGACTAATATTCTTCATGATATTATATCACTCTGTATCAAAACCAACCAACCAATAAAACCAACCAACCAACAGAAAACATTCAGGAGAGTGAAAATGCCGTCTGTGCAGACAGATTTTCCTTATTTTAGGAAATGGTTGGAGTCAGTGCATTTGAAGTTCAATGAGTGAGCCTTATCCTAAAAAAGCTGCTTCCAGGCCTGGTATGTTGCCTGAAACATAAGGACATTCCTCATTCAAGGCTGTTTGCAAAGATCTAAATGACGGCTGTTATTAAACAAACAAAACCCCAACCTTTCCCTAATGTCAGAAATCAGAAAATGAATTACCTAGGTATTGTCTACTGACTAGCTCGCACTATGCAGGTAGTAGTATCAGAGTTCTTCTCTGCTCTGTAAGTTATAATCCTCCAGGCTCTTTAGCCTAGGGGTAAAAAATGCAGTCCTTGCTGGGCGCGGTGGCTCACGCCTGTAATTCCAGCACTTTGGGAGGCCTAAGTGGGCAGATCATGATGTCAGGAGTTCGAAACCATCCTGGCCAATATGGTGAAACCCTGTCTCTACTAAAAATACAAAAATTAGCCAGGCGTAGTGGTGCATGCCTATAGCCCCAGCTACTCGGGAGGCTGAGGCAGAAGAATTGCTTGAACCCAGGAGGCGGAGGTTGCAGTGAGCCGAGATCCTGTGACTGCACTCCAGCCTGGGTGACAAAAAAAAAAAAAAGGCAGTCCTCTTACCTAGCAATAGTCCTCTTCTCACTCTGCTTCCACTTTCCCCGTTGTGATGACAGTCCTTGGCAGTGGTATTGATAGGTGTCCCCTAGTCTAGTCCTCTTATCTGTACCCTCAAGCCCCCCATCTCCAAATTCCTGCTCTAAGACTTCAGCTTGTCACCAGGTGCTTCCTGCTAATATCAGCATGGCTGCTGGTACCCGCCAGCATCCGTGCTAAGGTGGCCAGTGCCCAGTGCTGAGAGTTTTCCTATCTGTGCCAAGGGTGCTGCTTCCAGTAGCAGCCAGCCCCATTTTGGAGTCATCACTAGTTGTGGCCTAAGCTTCTGGAACCCAGGCTGGGGTATCTTAGGCAATAGTTTTGGTTGGCTTCTTTCAAAAGCCATTGCAGCCCCCTTGGCCCAACTCACTTGATCCTCATTTAGACTTGGAACCTTGTAGGTTACCAATTGAAGGACAATCTTGAAGACAGACATTTGATGGTGCTCATATCATCCCTCAACCTCTTTGTCTTGGCACCAAACTGGGTTGCCTTAAACAAAGGTGTTCAATCTTTTGGCTTCCCTGGGCCACATTGGAAGAAGAATTTTATGTTTGGCCTTGGGCCAAACATAAAATACACTACCACTGACAGTGGCTTATGAGCTAAAAAAAAAAAAAGTCACAAAAAGCCTCATAGTGCTTTAAGAAAGTTTATGAATTTGTGTTGGGCCACATTCAAAGCCATCCTGGCTGCATGTGGCCTGTGGGCTGCGGGTTGGACAAGCTTGCTGTGGAATGATCCAATTCTTATTTGCTGGGGGACTTTCAGCAAACAGCTTACACATTCTGGGTCTTATTTTCTCATCTGTAAAATGAAAATAATACTTGACTCTTTGGGTGGTTTTGCAAATTAAATGATATCAAATGTGCCATGTGACTGGCATGGAGTAAATATTCGGTGAGCACAAATTATTCCTAGGGAAGTCCTCAGCCCCTTAACCAGCTTTTGAAACACATCTAACTCCTAGAATCCTTTTACTGTTTTTTACATATTTGTTTGCATTTATTGCATACCTTCTGTGAGCCAGGGATAGTGCTGAGTGCCTGGCATTCATTATTTCATTTATTTCTCACAACGGCTCTGTAAGATAGGTACTACTAAAGCCTTGTGTTAAGGATGAGTAAGGTGAAATCCATTGAGATCAAGTGGACTTGCCCAAGGACATCCCTCTTTCAAGTGGTAAAGTCAGAGTTTGAACCCAGAACAAACAAACTCCAAAGCTTTGACCTTAACTGCCCTGATATATTATCATTCCAAGGTGAAAATAGCTTAGTCTCAAGCTAGTCCCTTGCAGCGAGGTTCTTGTTTTGTGTGTGTGTGTGTGTGTGTGTGTGTGTGTGTGTTTGAACAATTATTACTGGTGAAAATTCTGAAATGCCATAACCAAGAAATCCCCAAACTCAGGGCTGTGGTCCTTTAGCTGTCTGGTGTGTTCTGTTTGTTTGTCCAAGAATGCTGGGACCTGGGTGCCTCTCTCATTCCCTGATTCAAGCTGGGAAAGGCATGTGGCCCTGGGAGAAAGAGTGTTCTATCTTTATGCTTTCACAAGACTGGCCTGGGCCCTTCCCTTTTTTATCAAAGGTACCACACCTTATTTTAAAACTTTTAAAAAACTTTATAGAGACACAATGTTGTTTTTGTTTATTACAGTGTCATGCTTTGATTTGTTTGTTTGTTTTGAGACAGAATCTTACTCTTTTGCCCCGGCTGGAGTGCAGTGACACTATTAGGGCTCACGGCACCTTGGAGTTCCTGGGCTCAAGAGATCCTCCTGCCTCAGCCTCTGGAGTTGCTGGGACTACAGATGAGTGCCATCATGCTTGGCTGATTTTTAAACTTTTTTGTAGAGATGGGGTCTCACGTGCCTAGGGCTGGTCTCAAACTCCTGGGCTCAAGTGATCTTCTCACTTTGGCCTCCCAAAGTGCTGGAATTACAGGCATGAGCCACCACGTCTGGAGAATATTTTTTATTTTTGATACTTTTTTGTTTTGATATATATTCTGACTTACAGAAAAGTTGCAAGAATAGTACCAGGCATTCCCATATAACCTGCTCTCAAATTCACCAGTTGTTCATATTTTGTCCCATTTGTTTTCTCTTTTTCACTCACTTGCTCTCTCTGCATTTTTTCTAAGCCATTAAAAAGTTAGTTGATGCCTGTAATTCCAGCTACTCGGGAGGCTGAGGGAGGAGTCTCACTTAAGCCCAGGAGTTTGAGTCCAGGCTGGAAACATAGTGAGACCCCATCTCTTAAAAAAAAGTAAGTTGAAGCCATTATGCCCTCTTATTCCCAAATACTTCAGTGTATGTTTCCTAAGGACGACCATACAACCATGGTAGTTATCAAAATAAAAAAAATTTTACACTTGATACTGGACTATTATCTAATGTACAGTTCATATTCAATTTTTTTTTTCAATTATCACAATGATGTCCATTACAGATGTTTTCCGGGTCCAAAAACCACTTCAGGAATACATACTGCTTTAAATTATCATGTTTCTTTAATTTCTTTTAATCTGGAACAGTTTCTCAGCCTTTCTTTCTTTTTTTTTTAGACAAAGCCTCACCCTGTCACCCAGGCTGGAGTGCAATGGTGCGATCTTGGCTCACTGCAACCTCCACCTCCTGGATTCAAGCAGTTCTCCTGCCTCAGCCTCCCAAGTAGCTGGGATTACAGGTGTCCACCACCATGCCCAGCTAATTTTTTGTATCTTTGGTAGAGACAGGGTTGAACCATGTTGGCCAGGCTGGTCTTGAACTCCTGACTTCATGACCTGCCCGCCTCAGCCCCCAAAATGCTGGGATTACAGGCGTGAGCCACCGTGCCCCGCCATCTTTGTATTTTTTTATCTTGACATTTTGAAGATTAAGACCAGTTATATGGTATAGCGTACCTAAATTTGGATTTGTATATTATTTTCTTATGATAAGATTCAGGTTCTATATTTTGACAGAAATTCCATTGAAATGATATTGTGTCCTTCCCAGTGCATCATATCAGTGGACACAGGATGTCAGTTTGCTCTAGTATTGGTGAGATTAGCTTTGGTTTATTGTTTTTTCTCTACTATAAAGTTACTGTTTTGGGCTGGGCATAGTGGCTCATTCTTGTAATCTCAGCACTTTGGGAGGCTGAAGTAGGAGGATCACTTGAGTCTAGGAGTTCAAGACCAGTCTGAGCAACAAAGTGAGACCTCATCTCTACAGAAAAATTTGAAAATCAGCTGGGCGTGGTGGTGTGCACCTTTAGTCCCAGCTACTGAGGAGTCTGAGGTGGAAGGATCTCTTGAGCCTAGGAGTTTAAGGCTGCAATGAACCATGATCATGCCACTGCATTCCAGCCTGGGCGACAGAGCAAGACTGTCTCAAAAAAAAAATAAATAAATTACCATTTTTCCCTTGTAATTCATACATAATTTGTGATAGTCCTTTTTTGTTTGAACTTTTTCTTCTGTGCCAAAATGTCCACAGCAGCTCTAACATTAGACCTAAAGCAGGAACTGAGCTGGTCCCAAAAGAAAATCCCAGTCTCCTCCTCAGCCAAATGTCTTCTTTCTCTCCTTTATTTTTCTCTGTGTTTTTGTTGTTGTTGTTGTTGTTGTTGTTGTTGTTTTTAGACGGAGTCTCTCTCTGTTGCCCAGGCTGGAGTGTAGTGGCATGATCTCAGCTCACTGCAACCTCCACCTCCTGGGTTGAAGCGATTTTCCTGCCTCAGTCTCCCAAGTAGTTGGGATTACAGGCATCCACCACCACGTCCGGCATATTTTCTGTGTTTTTAGTAGAGATGGGGTTTTGCCATGTTGACCAGGCTGGTCTCAAACGCCTGACCTCGGCCGGGCATGGTGGCTCACACCTGTAATCCCAGCACTTTGGGAAGCCAAGGCGGGAGGATCACCTGAGGTGGGGAGTTCAAGACCAGCCTGACCAACATGGAGAAACCCCGACTCTACTAAAAATACAAAATTAGCCAGAGTGGTGGCACATGCCTGTCATCGCAGCTACTCAGGAGGCTGAGGCAGGAGAATCGCTTGAACCTGGGAGGCGGAGGTTGCGGTGAGCCGAAATCGCGCCATTGCACTCCAGCTTGGGCAACAAGAGCGAAACTCCATCTCAAAAAAAAAAAAACAAAAAAAAAAACAGAACAACAAAAAAAATGCTTGACCTCAAGTGATTCATCTGCCTTGGCCTCCCAAAGTGCTGGGATTATAGGCGTGAACCACTGCGCCTGGCCTATTTTCTCACTTTTTAATTGAGGTATTACATACACACATCTTTTTTTTTTTTCTCTCTCTCTCTCTGAGACGGAGTTTTACTCTTGTTGCCCAGGCTGGAGTGCAATGGTGCAACCTTGGCTTACTGCAACCTCTGCCTCTAGAGGTCAAGTGATTCTCCTGCCTCAGCTTCCCGAATAACTGGGATTCAGGCACATGACACCACGCCCGGCTAATTTTTGTATTTTTAGTAGAGACAGGATTTCGCCATGTTGGCCAGGCTGGTCTCAAACTCCTGACCTCAGGTGATCTGCCCACCTCGGCTTCCCAAAGTGCTGGGATTACAGGCGTGAGCCACCATGCCCAGCCATATACACATCTTATGTTTGTACAAATCTTAAGTGTACAGCTTAAAGAACTTCTGCATAGGTATATGATCCTGGAACCACCACCCAAATCCAAGATACAGACTATCTCCAGCTTCCTAGCTGAGTTCCTTGTGTACAAAAATTAGCTGGATGTGGTGGTGCACAACTGTAGTCCCAGCCTCACTCAAGAGGCTAAGGCAGGATAATCACTTGAACCCTGGAGATAGAGGTTGCAGTGATCTGAGATTACACCACTGCACTCCAGCCTGGGTGACAGAGTGAGACCTGTCTTAAAAATAAATAAATAAATAAATAAATAAAGCTGGCTGGGCACAGTGGCTCATGCCTGTAATCCTAGCACTTTGAGAGACTGAGGTGTGCAGATCACTTAAGGTCAGGAGTTCAAAACCAGCCTGGCCAACATGGTGAAACCCCATCTCTATTAAAAATACAAAAAAATTAGCCGTGTGTGGTGGTGGGTGCCTGTAATCCCAGCTACTCGGGAGGCTGAGGCAGGAGAATCACTTGAACCCGGAAGGTGGAAGTTGCTGTGAGCTGAGATCATGCCATTGCACTCCAGCCTGGGCGAGAGAGCAAGACTCTGTCTCAAAATAGAATTAAATAAATAAATAAATAAATAAAGCTACTATCAGCATTTTTTTCTACATTTTTATGTACACAAGTACTCATTTCTGTTGCATATCCAGGATGAAATTACTGGGTCCCCATCCTCTTTCCTTCACTGATGAACTTCTTGAAAGTAAGGCCTATCCTTTTACTGTTGCTACATCCTCATTTTCCATGGATTTCTCATCAAATTGTGCCTGGCTTCTGTCTTCTACTCCCTCCCTGTTGACATTGCTCCTGCTCATGCCATCAGTGAGCTCCCCTCTGGCTAAATCCAGGAATCCTTGTTGACTCTTCTCCATTGGACCTATCAGCAGCATTTGATAATGCTTTGACTTCTGCACCGTGACTCTTCCTGGGTTTACCCCACCTCTCTTCTCGCTCCTCATCAGTCTCATTTGGAAACTCTTTGTTCTATGCCTGCCCATTAAATGTTGGTGTTCTCAGGGCCTAGTAGCACAGGGAAACTTCTCATTCTACATTAAAGGCCTCACATTAGTGGCCCACACAAGACCTGTTTTGCTTGGCCCGCATAGGGTTTAATAACGTTTACTATGAATGTCTTTCAAGAAGGGACATATAATTTTGAATTCTCACTGCACTAACCACCATTCTTTATAGTTTTCATCTGAGTTACTTCTCTTATCTAAATTGTTTTCTTGGTCCCTGAAAGCATTTTAATTTGCAAATTTTTCTCTAATGTTTTCCTCCAGTGACGTCATTCTCTTCCACAGGCTCAATTGCAGATTGCTGACCCCTTCCAGATTCAAATCTTTAGTTTCCTCCTTTCTCTGATGCTCCAGACCCATATTGTTAACCCTTTGCTGGACATCTCCATTTGGACATTTTGTGGACTTTTCACACGCATCATGTCCACGTGAACTCACCATCTTTCCCTCCAGGCCTGGCCCTTTCCTGCACTCCCTGTTGTGGTGAATAGCATCCTTATCCTTGCCGGCTCTCAAGCTTGGTGTCAGCCTCCATCCCTTACCTTCTACATCTAATTGGTCATCTAATATCACTGCTTCCCTCCCCTATATGTTTTCCCAATTGATCTCTTCTTCTCCATTGCTACTTCCATTGTCTTAATTTCTTTTCTTCTCTTGTTGGATCATTCTTCATTCCACAAATACTTATCAAGTGCCTACTATGTGTTGGGCAATGTTCTAGGCACCAGGGTCAGAACAAGAGGCATAAAATTAACAAGTCAACAAATACATACCCAAGAGAGTTTTAGGTAGTCATCAATGTTGAAGACTAACTGGGCAGGGGGTTGAGAACAGGGCTATTTGAGACTGGGTAGTCAGAAAAGGCTTCTTGGAGGAGGTGATTTTTGAGCTGACACTTGATTAACACTGACAAGGAGTGAACCACCCAGAGATCTAAGTGCAGAGTTCTCCAAGAAGGGGAAAAGCAGGCACACGAGACTGAAGGCAGGAGAGAACTCAGGGTGTTTGAAAGACAGCAAGATGGCCGTTGTGGCTGGAGCAGAGGGAGTGAAGGGAGAGGTAGAGCAGGGGCCAGATCACAGAGGTTGCAAAGAACCTCACAGTCCATAGGAAGGGTTTTGCATTTTTATTCTTGGAAAGTTTTCAGCAAGGACATGATCTGCCCTGATTGATGTTATCAAAGGACACACAGGGCGGGGCACGGAGACTCATGCCTGTAATTCCAACACTTTGGGGGGCCAAGGCAGGAGGATTGCTTGAGCTTAGGAGTTCAAGACCAGCCTGGGCAGCATAGTGAGAGCCTGTCTCTACTCGATTTTCATATATTATATATATATATATATATATATATATATATAAATTACAAAGGCCACTCAGGCTGCCGTGTGAAGAATCAACAGTAGGAGGTCAGAGAGAGAGAGACTGGAAATGTCTTAGACAGTCACAGCCAAAGTCAAGCATTCAAGTGCAAGTAATTTATTGGGAAACACTAGTAGAGACATAGGAAAGTGGGACAGGGAAGGAAAAGCAGCAAGTAAGACATGCATTATCAAGAAGGTTACCACTGTGGTCAACTGGAGCTTAGTTTTCCTGGGGAATCCTGAAGGCCCATGTAGAAATGTCCCTTCAATTGACCTTGTCCTAGGGATGAAGAAGGTGGGGTATTTACAGGATCTCCTCCAGTCATCAGCTGGGCACTGCTGATGGGGCAGCTAGAGGGGCTATTAATTCTCCCGCATCCTGCTGTGTGAAGAGGGAGTGGGGTCCCATCACCACAGAAAGCCCACAGGCAGAGAGATATAGACATGGCCTGCAGTGGGAAGGCCCGGGAGAGATGGTGAGCACGGCAGAGGGTACTGCAGCCATTCAGGCACACAGCACCTTGCCTGGGTGCATGGGAGGCAGGTGGTGCACGGAGAGGCAAACAGTGCAGGAGCATGTGTTCATTGGGGCCACAGCAGCCATTTGTGAGGCCATCCCTTGAGAATCCCTCTCAGTGCCTGGAAGTGACTGGAAGGTGGGGCGGGAGTGACTGCAGGGGCCTTGTGACTCTGATGGAGTTGACAGGGATAAGAACCAATGAATGAAACGTGTGTGACTATTATTCATACGCTCCATTTTTTTTTTTTTCCATCTTCAGGCCTGGGAGTTGCATTTTGATTCTGTTCCTCTCTGTGATTGGCCTGTCTATTATGCTCAGACCACACCATCATACCCAGTATGGATTTCTGAACACAGACTCCAATTCACCTCTCCAACTTCTGACCTTAGCTCAGTCCTCTGAACCCAAAGTCCCATGTATGTCCCTGCAGACACCCCATTTCTCTATCATCTGACCCAGTCGTGAACTGCCAACACATTGCCCTGTCTGCCTCATCTTGCCAGCCTGGCATAACTCCCAGAAAGGCTGCCCTTGGCTTGTCCTACTCTGTTTCTCTCTCTAATTTGATGCTGACATTGACAGATAAAGACAAGGGAGACAGCCAAACCCCAGGGTGTAACCGGTAGATATCACTCAAACACCAAAAAGCTAATCCTCAGGGTCTGGGATCATGCCTGGCTGAAATGTTCATCTCCACCACTTGGTACCAAATGGAGAATGGCTTTTGAAATTGCCTTGTAGAGGAGCCATTGCCCAACCAGAAGATCCCAATCTTTAGACCCAGGGGTCCAGTTTCTGGGGAGGATAGAAAAAATTTGATATGAAGAAGGAGCAAGGAAAGATAGAAGGAAAACATCAAGCTCTAGCAAGTTTAGATTTTTGTTGTACTTCACAGTTTTACCCTAGCATGCATGGCCCATGGCCTATGTGAGATGTTCCATATTACAAGAGGAAGGCACAGCTGGGGTTGTCTTCCTATATGTTTATGACCCCCCACCTGTTACGTTGGAATTATTTTCCACCAAAATAAAAGCAGTCACAGTTAGAAACTCCTTGACTCTTAATTTTATTTTATTAATTTTTTATTTTTTTAATTTTTTTTTAAATTTTTTGAGATGGGGTCTCACTCTGTTGTTGGCCAGGCTGGAGTGCACTGGTGTGATCACGGCTCACTGCAGCCTCGACCTCCTGGGCTCAAGCAATCCTCCCACCTCAGCCTTCCAAGTAACTGGGACTACAGGCAAATGCCGCCACGCCCAGCTAACTTTTGTATTATTTTTATTTATTTTTATTTTTTGAGACGGAGTTTCGCTGTTGTTGCCCAGGCTGGAGTGCAGTGGCATGATCGTGGCTCACTGAAACCTCTGCCTCCTGGGTTCAAGCGGTTCTCCCGCCTCAGCCTCCTGAGTAGCTGGAATTACAGGCACCCACCACCGTGTCTGACTAATTTTTGTATTTTTAGTAGAGACGGGGTTTCATTATGTTGGCCAAGGTGGTCTCAACTCCTGAGCTCAGGTGATCCACCTGCCTCAGCCTCCCAAAGTGCTGGGATTACAGGCGTGAGCCACCGCACCCTGCCTACTTTTTGCATTTTTTGTAGAGATGAGGTTTCGCCATGTTGTCCAGGCTGGTCTCAAACTCCTGGACTCAAGTGATCAGCCTGCCTTGGCCTCCCAAAGTGCTAGGATTATAGGCATGAGCCACTGCACCTGGCTGGATTTTAAACATGATCACAGCACCCTATTTTACTGAATGTTCAATTTCCAGCATGGTTCTGAAAAGGAAAAAAGAGCACCTGCCGTGAGAGAGAATTCCTGCTGACTGCAAACTGGCATGGGAGCTGCCTGAATGCTCTTAGGTAGCCATAGTGTAAGTAGGATTTGGGGCTCCTGAGAGAGCTAATGGACACAAGGGGGCATCTCTGGAGTTCTGGACTTGACCAAAATTGGGCAACTTTCCACTTGCTGGCTGCCTGCCCGGAGCGGTAATGACTGGCCTTGGGAGAAGCACCCGTGGTCTTATGGCCTCCTTTTATTCTCATCTCTTTTCTAACAAGCCTTTGTCTAAATGCAAATGTGATTCCAGCTTTTTTATTAGAATATTATATAGTCATCCATTCCAGGAAAAGCACAATTAGCGCATGATTTTATTTCTGACTTGCCATTTCTTTGTTTGGAAAGTTTGTTAGTTGTGCGACACTCCTGATAGAAGTGCATAGAAGGAGCCCTTCTTTATGTGTGGGGAGAGACCTCCGCCAAGTTTTCTTAGATGGAAAGGTGTTGGCTTTTTCTCATCATGGGGAGATGGTGGAGTGGAGTGGGGAGTGTGGTGGGGGTGTGATATTCTACCCTAAAATATTTTTCAAAAATATACTGGCAGCTAAATCTGGCCATGTTTGTGGGATTGGGTGGAGTTTTCCTTAAAGTGACTGGGCAGGGCACACTTTATCTCAAGGTTTTAACTGGAGTTGATACTTGGGAAGACATTCTCTTGGGTAATACGTGCTGCAGAGACCACTCATGGGCAGCCTGATTCAGAGGGGCAGTTACTTGCCTACTGGCATACCACAGGCTGGCTGTGTGACCTTCGACAGTTTACTTAACCTGTCTGGATCACTAGTTCCTCATCTAAATAAGATTACCTAACTCTTAGGGTAGCTGGGGGATTAAATGAAATCAGTTAATATCAGTTAATATTTATAAAGTGCTTAGGATAGAGCCTGGTTTCCAGGACATTGCATGAATTCTATTATATTACCCTTTCCTGCCTGTGTTAATAGAAAAAACCGTTCTAATAAAGGATTGTCAGAAAAGAGTCTACTGCCTATTGCATTCCTATAAATGGCAGGCACTGTGCTAAGTACTTTATAAGCATTTAGCTTGCTTAATACTCAAGGATACAAAGTAGTATTATGATCTCTGTGATGGTTAGTTTTCTTAGTCAACTCAGTTAGGCTATAGTACCTAGTTATGTAATCAAACATGACTCTAGGCCTTGCTGTGAAACCATTTTGTAGATATGGTTACCATCTACAAATCAGTTGACTTCAAGTAAAAGATTTCAGATTTACTGGCTCCCTCAATCATGTAAGCCAATTTCTTAAAACATATCTTTTATTTAAAAAATGTGGGCCGGGCATGGTGGCTCACTCCTGTAATCCCAGCACTTTGGGAGGCCAAGGTGGGCAGATCACGAGGTCAAGAGATGGAGACCATCCTGGGCAATATGGTGAAACCCCGTCTCTACCAAAAATACAAAAATTAGCTGGGCGTGGTGGAGAAAACTGATGATCAGAGAAACTAAGTAATTGCACAAGGTCATACAGCAGGATTTTGAATCCGGGTCTCTCTCACTACAAAGACTGCTTTCCATCGTGTGATCTGTCTCTCTCATAACATTTCAGTTGCAGCTGAAGGGCCTGTTTATGGAGCATGTGCTGCTTTCTCACTTCAAACTCTATAGAGGTGCAATTCCTCTGACCATGTGGTCTGTTCTGTATTCTGGTGGCATTTGGAGGAAAGCCTGGAGTGGGCAGCAGGGGAGAAAGGAAAGGAAGGAATAAGAATTTTATCAGTGGGGTTTTTGGTTGCAAGCAACAGAAACGGACTTTCACCGACTTATACCCAAAGGAAAAGATTAGAAGAATATTGTTTTTTTTTTTTTGAGACGGAGTCTCGCTCTGTCGCCCAGGCTGGAGTGCAGTGGCCGGATCTCAGCTCACTGCAAGCTCCGCCTCCCGGGT
>NW_012115077.1:122697-128623 GCF_000951035.1 Colobus angolensis palliatus | reverse complement strand
CTGACCTCGTGATCCGCCCGTCTCGGCCTCCCAAAGTGCTGGGATTACAGGCTTGAGCCACCGCGCCCGGCCAGAAGAATATTGTTGATGTGGGGCAGCTCACAGCAAAAAGTGCTCTGTGGGCTGGCCCTGTCTATACTAGGACAGGGAGAGAGGAGGTGGGTTTATCCAGGGAGAGGTGCTAGGAGTTACCAACCGCAGAAAATGAGGGAGGCTTTATTTCCCGAAAGGAAATTGGGATGCTATTCTTTTTTCTTTGAGACAGGGTCTTGCTCTGTTGCCCAGGCTGGAGTGTAATAGCACAAACACCACTCACTGCAGTCTTGGCTTCCTGGGCTCAAGCAATCCTCCTGCCTCAGCCTCTGGTCAGTTGGGACCATAGGTGTTCACCACTACACCAGGTGATATGGTTTGGCTCTGTGTCCCCACCCAAATCTCCTCTCTAATTGCAATCCACACGTGTTGAGGGAGGGACCTGTGATCCCCATATATAGAGAGAGGGAAGTGATTGGATTATGGGGCTGGTTCCCCCCACGCTGTTCTCATGATAGTGAGTGAGTCCTCATGAGATCTGATGGTTTTATAAGGGGCTCTTCCCCCTTCACTCCTCACTCTTCTTTCTCCTGCCACCTTGTGAGGAAGGATGTGTTTGCTTCCCCTCCACCACGACTGTAAGTTTCCTTAGGCCTCCCCAGTCATGTGGAACTGTGAGTCAATTAAACCTCTTTTCCTTTATAAATTACCCAGTCTCAGGTAGTATGTCTTCACAGCAGTGTGAAAACAGACTAATACACCAAGCTAATTTTTTGTTTTTTGTTTTTTGTAGAGATGAGATCTCACTATGTTGCCCAGGATGGTCTTGAACTCCATGGCTCAAGTACTCCTCCTGCCTCAGCCTCTAAAAGTGACGGGATGACAGGCATAAGCCACCATGCCCAGCCTGGGATACTATTTTGAAGGGAAATGGAAGCTTGACAAATGCCAAAATGATAAATGACCACTATCACAGTAAAGATTCTTGGATTGGATCCCATTTTGAGGAATAATTCAGAACAGGCCCATGACCAGTACCCAGAAATGGCACTTGTGAGGCCGTATGGAGCACATCTCTCAGCTTTCACTTAAGATTTTTGGCTGTAGGCAAAGACTCCTTTTATACAAACATTCCCATGTGAAACATAAATAGGCATCATAATAACCAATCTCCATTGAACACTGGCTGTAGACTGGGCACTGTTCTAAGTGCATGGCTTGATGCTCGTCTCATTTTTCCACCGACTTTGTGATGTAGGTACAATTTTCATCACCATGTTACGTATGAGAACACTGAGGGCCATGGAGGTTAACTTGGTTAACTCACTCATCCACATGGCCAGTGAATGGCAGCAGTACACGATGATGTCTTTTTACAATTCGAATTCTAGAATGTTAAATAGGATTGGGGACTGTCGGATAATCACAAACAGCAAAGGTCCTAGAGGCAAGCCTTCCTCCTAGCTGGAGAGCTCGCAGGGTCTGATGCTAGTTTGATAAAGATTCTGCCTTGATGTCTGATCTGAGATGTTCAATTTTCTTAATGGCTGTCAATCAGTTCCCCACTGTGTCCCCTGAGGCTGGACCCAGCAGGGGTGTCGTCAGCACTGAGAAATAGCATTAAGAACAAAGCCCGATTCGGCTGTTTGTTTTTCCCCAGTGAGATTGCCCACCCTTCAACACAGTCAAGAATGAGCTCAGATGTTGCTCAGCGCTAAATGAATTGCTTCTCAAAGCACTGGGCTTTCCCGAGGCACCCAAGTCTACCAGAGCAAACAGAAATGACATGTGAGTTCTAATGTCTGCAATCACTTTTGCTTCCAGGTGCTTCACCATCAATGTCTGATGGAAATATAACATAAGCCACATTTGTCATTTTAAATTCCTAGGAACCATATTTTTAAGAAGGTGAAATTAATTAAAAACATTTTTTTTGAGACAGTCTTGCTATGTTGCCCAGGCTGGACTGGGACCCCTGGGCTCAAGTGATTCTCCTGCCCTAACCTTCCGAGTAGCTGGGACTACAGCTGTGCGCCACCATGGCCAGTGCTAATTTAAAAAATATATTTAGCTAGGTGCAATGGCTCACGCCTGTAATCCCAGCACTTTGGGAGGCTGAGGTGGGCAGATCACGAGGTCAGGAGTTCGAGACCAGCCTGGCCAATATGGTGAAACCCCACCTCTACTAAAAAATACAAAAATTAGCCAGGCGCGGTGGCATGTACCTGTAGTCCCAGCTACTTGGGAGGCTGAGGCAGGAGAATTGCTGGAACCCAGGATGCGGAGGTTGCAGTGAGCCGAGATTGTGCCATTGTTCTCCAGCCTGGGTGACAGAGTGAGACTCCATCTCAAAAAAAATAAGTATATCAAATAAAAAAAAACACGTAATTTAACACAATAATCCAAATATTACCATTTCAACATGTAATCTATATAAAATTTTATTAGGGCCAGCTGCTGTGGCTCATGCCTGTAATCTCAGCACTTTGGGAGGCCCAGAGAGGCAGATTGCTTGAGCTCAGGAGTTCAAGACCAGTTTGAACAGCATAGTGAGACCTCATCTCTACAAAAAATACAAAAATTAGCTGGGCTTAATGGTGCATACCTGTGGTCCTAGCTACTTGGGAGGTGAAGTCAGGAGGATTGCTTGAGCCTAGGAGGTTGAGGCTATAGTGAGTGGCACCACTGCACTCCAGCCTGGGTGACAGAGTGAGACTCTGTCTCAAAAAAACAATTTTTTTAAATTAAAGAGGTACTTTACATTCTTTTTTTCTTTTTTTTTTTTTTGAGGCTGGAGTGCAACGGCCTGATCTAGGCTCACTGCAACCTCCGCCTCCTGGGTTCAAGTGATTCTCCCGCCTCAGCCTCCCGAGTAGCTGGGACTCCAGGCGCCCGCCACCTCGCCCGGCTAGTTTTTGTATTTTTAGTAGAGACGGGGTTTCACCGTGTAGACCAGGATGGTCTCGATCTTCTGACCTCGTGATCCGCCCGTCTCGGCCTCCCAAAGTGCTGGGATTACCGGCTTGAGCCACCGCGCCCGGCTACATTCTTTTTTTCATATGAAGTCTTTGAAATCCAGTATGCGCCGAGCACACAGCTCGGTCTGGAGTGGCCGCCTGTGGGACAGTGAAACTCTAGACTATCACGCTTTCAACTTTATTCCTCACACCAATGACTGGGGAGCTGAGTAGGCAGGGGCCAGGTTGCCTACTCTGCGTTTTGGACTTTGGCCTAAACGTGGAGAAAAGCCACTGACCCATTTTAAACAGGACAGTAGCGGGATCTGACCTCAGTTTTAAGATGATGGCTCTGACTGGTAACAGGATAAGTAAGTTGGGCCAGTGAGGGACTCCTTTCCCTCCTCCTCTCTTAACTCCACCATAAACACATAGAAAGGACTTTCATTTTAAAAACTAAACTAGGCTGGGTGTGGTGGCTCACGCCTGTAATCCCAACACTTCAGGAGGCCAAGGCAGGCGGATTGCCTGAGCTCAGGAGTTCGAGACCAGCCTGGGCAACATGGTGAAACCCCGTCTCTACTAAAATACAAAAAATTAGCCAGGTGTGGTGATGTGCACCTGTAGTCCCAACTACTTGGGTAGCTGAGGCAGGAGAACAGCTTGAACCCAGGAGTCAGAGGTTGCAGTCAAAAAATAAATATATAGAAAGAGAGCAAATTGGTCCCAGACCAATGACTTAATGTAAGCCAGAACTAGGAGGAGGAAACTCGTTAGGAGGCTCCCGTGGCATTCTCATTCTGGACGTTAATGTGCAAATGAGTCACCGGGGATCTTGTTAAAATGCAGATTCTGGCTCCTTACATCTAGATCTGGGGTGGGTTCAGCTTCCAGTGATGCTGGTCCCTAGTCTACTCTTCGAGTAGCAAGGCTCTTAGTGACAGACAATGGTGGCTTGGACTAGGTTGGTGGTGGGATGGAGAAAAGAGTATAGATTCAAGAGACAAGCTGAGGAGAGAATCAACAGGACTCACTTTTAAGGGGAAGGGAGAGTCAGGGATGGCTCGTGGGTTTGTAGACCAGGGCAGGAACAGTCTTTTTTAGGGGAAGGGAGTGTGTGTCTCTGTGTGTGTGTGTGTGTGTGTGTGTGTGTGTGGTGGGACGGGAGGGATCAAAAACTCATGGAGAGGCAATTCCAAATACTGTGCCTTTTCTCCTTTCTATGCAAAAATGTTATGAGGCGTTCAGGACATAAATGATCTATTTTCCCAGTTTGGATTCCTGACAGCAATCTTTGCTTGGTGGCCCAATCTGGCAAGTCTTAAAGGCTTACTGAATAGCCAACTTTGTAAATGAGGTCCAGAAATGGCCAGCAACCCCCCCCCCTCTGCCTCACATGCACTCAACAAGCACCTGCCCTGACCAGCAATGATCATGACACTTAAACTAGTTGAATGTGGGCTCTCTCTATCAGAGTCTTCCAAACTCTTTCGCATGCAGTCAATGTGAATGAGCAGAGGGCATGAGCACTGCAGTTTCTAATAAATGATACAGCATCCAGAGTTTAAGACATGTTTTGACAAATATGTATTTTTAAAAGGAAAATAGGCCAGGTGCGGTGGCTCATGCCTGTAATCTCAGCACTTTAGGAGGCCAAGGCAGGCAGATCACCTGAAGTCAGGAGTTCAAGATCAGCCTGGCCAACATGGTGAAACCTTGTCTCTACAAAAAATACAAAAATTAGCTGGGCGTGGTGGCATGTGCCTGTAATCCCAGCTACTCAGGAGGCTGAGGCAGGAGAATCGCTGGGACCCAGGAGGTGGAGGTTGCAGTGAGCTGAGATCATGCTCCTGCACTCCAGCCTGGCAATAGAGCGAGACTCTGTCTCAAAAACAATACAAACAAACAAACACAATAAAGAAGGAGGACAACACTGCAAATATACTTGATGTGTGACCTTCTTTGCTGTTTAGTCTGCTGGAGTGCTGCAGATGTCAGTGTCATTGGAAATACTCCTTCAGACTCAGCGATGGGGAGTCTCAGCAGAGTCTTCTAGACAAGGTGGGACCTGTGCATTCAAGAATGATTAGGAATGGAGAGAGAGAACCTTCCAGGTGGCAATTACAGGTAGTGGGACTAATGCAAGTCAGGCAAGGAGGCAGCCTCTGCCAATAGGTTTTCCCCTCCTCTCTTTTCCACTATCCATCTTCCCCCACTATAATAAAATCCAAATGGGGATTTCCAGGCCCAGGTTAAAGGCCTGACTCCTTTAGGCTGAGATAGGTGTCCATTTCCGGTTCACTCATGGCACTCTGTGATTATTGCTAACATTGGTATTTCTACATAAAATGATTGTTTTATGGATTTCCTCCTTAAGGTCAGGAACTTCGTTTATTTTTGAATCCCCAGAGCCCAGAGCAGTGCCTGGCATGTAATAGGAGTTTGATAAATTTAAAAACAATTGAAGAATATTTTTCTTGATGACTTTTTCTCTCCTCTGCATTCCTCTGTTACATGGTTTGTACTACTCTCCATTACTTGACATGTGCCTGAAACACTGAGTCAAAGTATCAGTAATTTAAACAAAATAGTTTATTGTTTCCATGTAAGAGTAGGAATAGGAGGAGTCCAAACTGATATGGGGTCTTCAGGGTGTCCTATATCCTGGACTCTACCAGCCATTCACTCTGTCAGCCCTAGCATGCTGCCTACATTTCCCTGGTTGGAGGTGGCCACCACCACATCTTTGTTGGAACTAGCAAGAAGGCAGAAAGAGGAAAGAGAAAACAGGCTTCCTTCCTTCGCTTCCTTTTCTTTCCTTCCTTCCTTCCTTCCTTCCTTCCTTCCTCCCTCCCTCCCTCTTTCTTTCTTTTTCTTTCTTTCTTTCTCTTTCTTTCTTTCTTTCTTTCTTTCTTTCTTTCTTTCTTTCTTTCTTT
>NW_012115077.1:111902-122517 GCF_000951035.1 Colobus angolensis palliatus | reverse complement strand
CTTTCTTTCTTTCTTTCTTTCTTTCTTTCTTTCTTTCTTTCTTTCTTTCTTTCTTTCTTTCTTTCTTTCTTTCTTTCCTTTCTCTTTCTTTCTTACAGGGTCTTGCCCCATCACCCAGGCTGGAGTGCAGTGGCACAATCACGGCTCACTGCAGCCTACACGTCCTGGGCTCAAGCGATCCTTCCACTTCAGCTTCCCGAGTAGCTGAGACTACAGGTGCTCACCACCACGCTGCTAATTTCTTTTTTTACTTTTTGCAGAGACAAAGCTTCATTATATTGTGTAGGCTGGTATCAAACTCCTGGACTCAAGTGATCTACCTGCCTCTGTCTCCCAATTACAAGTGTGAGCCACCACGCCCAGCTGCTTTCTTTTGTAAGAGACAACATGGAAGTTGCTCCCATCACATCTCTTTCCATCCTATTCTCAGGACCTAGTCACGCTGCCAGATCTATACAAAGGAGACTAGGAGAGGTAGATCTTATCTGGGTAACTATCTAGGCCAAAATTTCTATTACCAGAGAAGGAGAGAGTAGATATGGGGCTGTGGAGAGGGCAGGGACAAGTTGAGTGTCTGCCACAATTTTATATGGCATTTGTCAGGGATATTTCAGTCTTAGCTTTTTCATTGTTTCGTTTTGTTTTTTGAGACAGAGTGTCCCTCTGTTGCCCAGGCTAGAGTGCAGTCATGTGATCTTGGCTCACTGTAAGCTCCGCCTCCTGGGTTCAAGCGATTCTCCTGCCTCAGCCTCCTGAGTAGTTGAGACTACAGGCGCCCACCACCACACCCAGGTAATTTTTGTATTTTTAGTAGAGACAGGTTTCACCATGTTGGCCAAGATGGTCTCGATCTCCTGACCTCATGATCCACCTGCTTCAGCCTCCCAAAGTGCTGGGATTACAGGAGTGAGCCACCGCACCTGGCCTAGCTTTCTCATTGTAAAACAGGAATAATCACGTTCACCTTACAGAATGGTGATGTTACTGGAAAGAAGTCCTGATCCAGACCCCAGGAGAGGGTTCTTGGATCTTGAGCAAGAAAGAATTTGAGGCTTTACTTCACTTTACTATGGAGTAAAAGTGAAAGCAAGTTTATCACGAA
Source organism: Colobus angolensis palliatus (assembly GCF_000951035.1). NCBI lineage: Eukaryota > Metazoa > Chordata > Mammalia > Primates > Cercopithecidae > Colobus > Colobus angolensis. Next base: position 121,415 of record NW_012115077.1, on the reverse strand, counting down.
AGCAAAGGAATAAAAAAAATGGCTACACCATAGGCAGAGCAGCAGCTTAGACTGCTGGACTAAGGATACTTATAGTTATTTCTTTTTTTCTTGTTTTTTTTTTTTGAGACAGAGTCTCGCTCTGTCAACCAGGCTGGTATGCAGTGGCACAATCTCAGCTCACTGCAACCTCCACCTCCCAGGTTCAAATGATTCTCCTGCCTCAGCCTTCTGAGTAGCTGGGATTACAGTCGCATGCCACTATGTCTGGCTAATTTTTATATTTTTAGGAGAGGCGGGGTTTTGCCATGTTGGCCAGGCTGGTCTTGAACTCCTCACCTCAAGTAACCCACCTTCCTTGGCCTTCCAAAGTGCTGGGATTACAGGTGTGAGCCACCACACCCAGCTAGTTATTTCTTGATTATATGCTAAGCGAGGGGTGGATTATTTCTGAGTTTTCCAGGAAAGGGGTGGGCAATTCCCAGAACTGAGGGCTTCTTTTCCTTTTAGACCCTATAGGGTAACTTCCTGACATTGCCATGGCATTTCTAAACTGTCACGGCACTGGTGGGAGTGTCTTTTAGCATGCTAGTGCATTATAATTAACATATAATGAGCAATGAGGACCACCAGAGGTCACTCTCGTCACCATCTTGGGTTTGGTGGGATTTGGCCAGCTTCTTTACTGCATGATGTTCTATCAGCAAGGTCTTTGTGACCCCCATCTCATCCTGTGACTTAGACTGCCTAACCTCCTGGGAATGCAGCCCAGTAAGTCTCAGCCTTATTTTACTCAGCACCTATTCAAGATGGAGTTGCACTGGTTTGAATGCCTCTGACAGTGGTGAGTACTGAATGAGAAAACAGTTGTGATTATGCCTGACATAGTGTCTGGAATACAAAAAGATGGCCAAAAGCGTTAGTGTCCTTTCTTCTCTTTCTTTTCTAGAGATGTCTAGACAGTTCCCCATAATATCCATATGATAATATGCTTGATCTATTTTTTTTCCTTCCAAGGTACAGTTGTTATTGAATTACTTGCAATTGTCATATCATAGGTGGTCATCTTATCTTTCCTCTGAGAGTAGGAGTTCTTTCATGGCAGAGTCTATATCTTGCACAACTTTGATCTTATAGCATGCCTTGTACACAGATGTTCAATCAATAGTTGCTAAATAAATACATGGGTGAAGAAGAGAAGAATCTTTTCATCATGCCATCACTGTGTCTCTATGGAGTGGGATTTATCAATTACATTGAGGCAACAAGACAAATATATCAGCATTATCCAGGTTGTGGTCCCACAAAATGTTGGTGCAGTATGGAGCATGCACATCCTCATTCCTGCCTTCTGGTGGTGCACTGGAGCCAGGGAAGAGTCAGATCTGGGACAGGGTGACTCTCTTCCCAGAACACATGTCACAGCACAACTGCACCACTACCATCTTCTCCCTCTTTCCTCTGACTCTCCATCATAAGGAGAACTCACTCTCCCCTTCATAATTCTAGACATACTTCTTGAAAGTTAGAGTGCAAGTATTTGGGGAAGAGGAAAATGGTCGTGATGGTCAACATTTTATAGAGTCTTGAATCTGCTCTTCTGGCACCTTTTGGTCATCTGGTTTGGGTGTAGCGGGGGAAATTGCCCCTCACCTTGTGAAACTGGGTTACAATTTGACGATGCCAGGCCAGCTGGCCCAGAGAGATGTGTTACCATGACAAATGTAAGATCACCTGTGGTTAGCCACTTGACGCGAGCTTGTTATGTCTGTACACTCATGCTGAGGGCGACTGCACCCCGGAAATCAGAGACTCATAGACCTGCCTTGGTTGCTGGTTTGTCCCATTTTCTTCAGTCTCCTAGGCCTAGACAGAGTTATCAGCTCCTTTCATATTCATGCCTGGCATTTCCTTGCTCTATGCTCTCCTGGGGCTGGGATGCTTTCAGCGGATGCTGCCCGTCCCTCCCCAAGCCAGGAGGGGCCCTGGCCTCTATGACAGCAAATCCATTGCACCACTTAAGTTTAATTAGAGCACAATGACAGATGATTAGTTTACACATCAAAGCACTGAAACAACTCAACAAATTGGCCCCATCCCAAAGCCCAGCACAGGAGCTGGCCTTGAACTCAGAGGCTCTGCCTGCTGGGGCACGGGAGCTAGCAATGAAAGCTTGGGAGCCCCATGCAGAGGTGCACGGAAGGAGTTCTGCTTCTCCAGTGAAGAAATAGATCCCAGTTATTTCCAGTCCTAATTGTGCTCAGCGTCTCTCTCACCTTGGCTTTCGCCCTCCATGCCCTCCCTCGGCTGCTGCTTAAAGTTTACCTGTAGTTGACTCTCAGTTATTTGGGGACTGATTATTCAGTCCATGGGTTATCCAAACCCTTTGCTAATCCTCTCTTTTTTACCCTGTTACTCTCCAAGTGGGATTTTTGACTGTTCATTAGGACACCTACCAGGGAATTAGAGCAAAAAGCAAATGAGTTAATCTTCTTCAAATCAGGCCACTTGGCTACCAGCCATTTTTTTGTTGGAGGTTTGGTGGGGGAAGGAGATAGAAATTATAGGTTGCAATGAGGTAAATGGATTATTTCTGGGTCTCCTTCATGCACACTCTACCCATTCCATGTGGATGACCAAGAGGCAGCTGTACACATGAAAGCACTCTGCATTAGACTGTCTTTGCCTTTTATTACATTTTTCAGATTTCTCCTTGTCATGCTGGGGCCCCAGAGCGGCTGCTTGTGTGCTTGCAGAGGTAAGCACTTTGGTTCCTCTGGCTCAGAAGACTGGTTTGTTCATACTAATGATCAGTGAAAAAGAAAACAAACAAAAATCCCTAAAGGTTCACCCAGTATCTGAGCCAAATTGACCTTCATACTTGATCCTGCACACATTCCCGTCAAAACAATTGGTGTCCTGCTCCAAGGTCATACTGTCAAAGTCAATGGCAGAGAAGAGACTTAAATCTAGGTCTTCCTCATAGCCCTTATCCCTCAGGACTATGTGATCTTTCTCATTGTCAGAAGAGAACAGAGCTGTGGCTACATGAAAATCTCATGGAGCACAAAGGCTCAGGCCTCTTTCCTGAACAACTGATGGTGGCGCGGTGCATGGTGGGATTCCAGTTCCCTCACTGTGGGCCTTGGGGGTGAGCAGGCATCAGCCTTACTGCTGTGATGTGGGCAGACAGATGAATGCTGGCTGCCTCTAGCACAGGACAGTGGGCGGGAGCTGAACTTGGTTCAGGCTGCTGTAAGCAAAGCACTTCAGAAGGAGGGTGACTCTGTGTGATCAGCATAAACCAGGAGTCTATTGATCTGGCTGATTAGAAAGTCTTCCAAGGCACCAAGGTAATTAGCACAATGTACAGAGCAGCAGTTATCAGCTTCACTGCTTAATTAACAATGTAAATATCTTTCTAAATGACATTTTATAATCCTGATTAGACCCTCTAGCGTTGGCCCTGTTTGCTGCTAATTCCTTCCCAGATGTACGGATAGTCAGATAGTCGTCTTTCTTCCATGCCTGACATCACATTTCTGTATCACATATGATAAAGCAATTGTATATGCCCCACATCTCCTCTTTTGTATCTAACTAAGGGGTCTGCTCTGCCTTCATCTCTCCAGCCTGAAATATACAGTCTGCCAATTGAATTGCCAATTAAAAGTACTTAATTAAATGTGAAAGGAGAGTTTTATCATGTTCTGGATTTTGAACTATTTTTTATTTATGTGCTTAGCAGGATAAGTCATCTTAAATTAGCATCACATTTTTTCCTCTGAAGAGCATGTGAGAAATGAGGCTATTAGGAGGAGAGGTTTAACACAATATTTGTGTACGCTAGTCATGGCTGCAAAGACTCATCCCAAACGCATATGTTGCTTTGGCAAGCAGGGTTGTTCTTCATATTTATTTTATTTCCTTATCGTTGCTGGTTGAATTAATGTTTCCCATAGAATATTTGGCCTGCCTAATCAGACATATGTGCAGGGAACTTGGTTGTTTTATTTAATTTTTACTTTAACTTCACCTATTATTTTCAGTATCAGAGCCATACTAAAAGATTATTGTTCCATGTCTAAGTTCCAAATGGCATACACACAAATCCTTATGGAGCTCTGGGGGTGGAAAGTTCAGAGTTCAGAGGCTCCTACTGTCACTGGAAAGACTGTTCCAAAGCTTTCCATTCTTGGAGGCCTGATGATTTCAGCTGGTGGATTATTCACTTCTGGTCTTGTTGCACCCACTAACTGTGTGATGGCCAAGGCAGTTACACATCTATAAAGTGTGGGGGGAAAGTAAAAAATAAGAAATTGAGTATAAACCAGTGCATATTATACTGGTAAAATGGTAGGAAAGGCAAAAATGAATTTTGGAGGAATTTGCTCTAGGTTTTAATTAACCATCTTGCCCTTGTTCCCCATTATCATTGATTTGTGTGATAAGTGCCAATTATATGTGTCATAAGTATACTCCTTTTTGCTGAAGACAAGAGATCTTATGTGTGATGCAAATAAGGGTTCTCAGAATGCTAATTTTGTAATGAGCCAATGCATTCTTCAAGGAGTTTATAGTCTAGAGGGGGAATAAAACATGTGCATAAATAATTACAATGCAAAGTAGGAAACTGGCGTGTCATGAGACAGCAGAGAGAGAATTATGGCCAAAAAAAAGAGTGGAGAAATAAATTATAGTTGAGAGATGTGGGAAGGTCTGTTTGAAGGTTGAGGGAAATTGGCGTAACAGCAAATTGAGAGTATTAGGTGTGGTTTCCAAAAGAGGAGAACAGCAGGGAGAAAACATAGCGGTGGGACAGCAAGGCATTTAAGTGGGGAACAAGAAGAGATTTGCCACGGCCACTGTGGGAGTATGTGAAGCAGGAACGCCCTGCAGCTAAGGTTGCAAAGGTAAGTCAGGATGTGGTCACCATCACGCAGAACCTGGAATCCAAGGCTAAAACACCTGCACCACTGGCTGCAGACCAGGGATCTTTTTTTTTTTTTTTTTTTTTTTTTGAGGCAGTCTCCCTCTGTCGCCTAGGTTGGAGTGCAGTAATGGGATCTCTGCTCACTGCAGCCTCCGCCTCCTGGTTTCAAGTGATTCTCATGCCTCAGCCTCCTGGGTAGCTGGGATTACAGGCATGCACCACCATGCCCAGCTAATTTTTCTAATTTTAGTAGAGACAGGGTTTCACCATGTTGACTAGGTTGGTCTTAAACTCCTGGGCTCAAGTGATCCTCCCACCTTGGCCTCCTAAAGTGCTGGGATTATAGACATGAGCCACTGTGCCTGGCCCAGAGAGTAAATCTTTTAGGCTGTGTGAGCCATATTATCTCTGTCACAGTTACTCACCTCTGCCATTGTAGCACAAATGCAGCTATAAACAATACATAAATAAATGGGCATTGCTATGATAAAATGTTATTTATGGATACTGAGATATGAATTTTATCTATTTCTTACATGTCACAAAATGTTCTTCTGATTTTACTGTCTTCTACTGTTGGAGTAGGCAGGGGCATGAAGCTGTAACCATCTCTTCCTCTGAGTTTTCTTTACCCTTGGCCATATCCCCATCACCACAGAGGGCCAAGTGTTGACTGAGCTTGGATCCAGTGGGTTAAAGCTGCAAAGTCAATGCATAGGGTGACCATGATGGTGCATGCATGCATCAGTGGTTATTACCAGGAACAAGCTTCAGTGCACAGCACTAGGGTAACATTCAAGTTGTGTGCTCCTGACAGACTCTAACACTATTTGATATTTAAAAAGAAATACCTGGCTGGGTGCATTGATTCACGCCTGCAGCCCCAGCACTTTGGGAGTCCGAGGAGGGCAGATCAATTGAGATCAGGAGTTTGAGAATAGCCTAGCCAACATAGTGAAACCCAATCTCTACTAAAAATACAAAAATTAGCTGGGCGTGGTGGTGTACATCTGTAATTCCAGCTCCTCGGGAGGCTGAGGCAGGAGAATCACTTGAACCCAGGAGGCAGATGTTGCAGATCATGTCACTGCACTCCAGCCTGGGCGACAGAGCGAGACAGAAAAAAAAAAAAAAAAAAAAGAAAGAAAGAGAAAAGAAAAGAAAAGAAATACATAAGTCAAGAGTTTTGACAATCCATGTGTAGTAAATGAGGTATGCAGCCCTCTATTTTATGAAACCCAAGCTTTGGTACAATACATACTGACATCCCTAAACCACCTTCCCTGGGCTGAATTAGGTCTTTCTCTACATCAGTAGGCTAATAATAACGTCCATCCATTTCCTGGGTAAGGTTCTGTAGTTTCCAGCAAATGATTTTCTTCTTCCTCACCTTCTCTACCCCCTCAATGCTCCAACCTGCTTTGCAGGGATAAAAGGTGGAATGAGAGTGGGTTCAGGCTAGTGGGCCAGTGGGAAGCCTCTTAGCCCCCTCCAGCTCTCCTTCTAACTCAGATACCCTGAGAGTTAACACAGAGGTCAGGGAGGCCAGTTGACCTCCAGTTGAAACGTTAAACCAGCTTTTCCCTTGGTGAACTGGATCAAAGCAGTTATCTATCTCATTTCCGAGTATACCTGACATAACAAAGCGTTTGTTAAAAACATCAAATAAAATGTATTTTTTACTGAATTTGAAATCATATATTTATGCTTGAGTAAAATTTATCTAATTCATCTCCTTCCCTTTCATCTTGCCTGCCATCTCTTCTCTTATCCAGAAAAGTCTTTCTTTCTTTTTTTTTCCCTTGAGATAGAGTCTTGCTCTGTCACTCAGGCTGGAGTGCAATGGTGCAATCTCAGCTCACTGCAACCTCCACTTCCTGGGTTCAAGCTATTCTCCTGCCTCAGCCTCCTGAGTAGCTGGGATTACAGGTGTGCACCACCAAGCCTAGCTAATTTTTTGTATTTTCAGTAGAGCTGGGGTTTCACCATGTTGGCCAGGCTGGTCTCAAACTCCTGACCTCGTGATCCGCCAGCCTCGGCCTCTCAAGGTGCTGGGATTACAGGCATGAGCTACTGCACCTGGCCTCTTTTTCTTTTTTTGTTTTAAATTGAGGCAGGGTCTTCCTCTGTTACCCGGTTGGAGTGCAGTGGTGCAATCACAAACCAAATCCTAGGTTTGAGTGATCCTCCCACTTCAGACTGCTGAGTAACTGGGACTACAGGCATATGCCACCATGCCTAGCTAATTATCTTAATTTTTTGTAGAGACAGGGGTCCCACTTGGTTGCCCAGGCTGGTCTTGAACTCCTGGGCTGAAGTGATCCTTCCGTCTCAGCCCCGCAAAGTGCCGGTATTACAGTCATGAGCCAACACGCCCAGCCAGAAAAGTCTTTAATTTTAACATTGAACAATGTATGGCAAGGAAGCGGTTAATCAGGTGACTAACTCACTTTACAACATTTTAAGAGACAGAAAATGAGCTATTACTTGTGACAACATGAAAGCCATTGAAAACCTTGTTAAGCAGTTTCAGTGGCACAAGATGGAAACCAACCCTATTGGCTGACGGGTAAATGGGGGAATGGTAAGTGAGAAATTAAGGCTTCCTGTGTAGACAACTCTAATGACGGCTTCTTGTCACTTAGATCTCAGTTTAAATGTCACCTCTTTGGAGTGATCTACAGCAGCCATCTGGTGACGACCACATGACCACATTTTATTTCTCTGCAAAGCACTTACTTATGACCTGATCATGTCTTCTTTCTTTCTTTGTTTTCTCTGCCCCTAAGACACCACACATGCACACTGATCAAAAGGGTTTTATTTATTCTGTCTCCCCAGAACCTAGAAAACAGCTTGGTACCTGGTAGGTGTTCATTTTTTTTGAATGAAAGGATAAAAGTTTGGCTATAAGGGAGAGTAGAGAAATAGAAATCTATATGGTAGGAGATATGGAGCAATACCATATAGGTATAGAATATGGATATGTGTGTTTTTTGTTCATTTGTTTTAATGGGAACCCCTAGCCCATTGCTTGTCTGACTTTGATGTGCCTGGGAACCATCTTGGGATCTTGCTAAATGCAGATTTTGATTCTGCAGGCCCAGGTGGGAGATTCTGCATCTGCATTTCTAACAAGCTCCCAGGTGAGGCCCAGGCTGCTGATCCATGAACCCCATTTTGAGTAGCAAGGCCCTGGACCACCTTGGTATGTTGCTTAGAATGAACGGGTGGAAAGGGGGTGATCAATGAAGCAGGAGAGAGGGGATAACTGCAGGGGCAAAGATTTGAGGAACACACAGGGATCGAACCCAGAGAACCAGCAGAAGTACCAGTTTTCTTTTTTCATTTTTTTTTGAGACGGAGTTTTGCTCTTGTTGCCCAGGCTGGAGTGCAATGGCACGGTCTCAGCTCACCACAACCTCCACCTCCTGGGTTCAAGCGATTCTCCTGCCTCGCCTGCTGAGTAGCTGGGATTACAGGCATGCGCCACCATGCCCGGCTACTTTTGTATTTTTAGTAGAGATGGGGTTTCTCCATGTTGGTCAGGCTGGTCTCAAACTCCTGACCTGAGGTGATCTGCCTGCCTTGGCCTCCCAAAGTGCTGAATTACAGGCATGAGCCACCGCGCCTGGCCAAGGACCGGTTTTTCAAAGGCAGAAGGAAACTTTCCACAGCATATCAGGAAAGAAGGGGAAGGAGTGAGAAGAAGATCTGATGATGTCTATCTTTCAATGAGGTCCTCAGCTGAGAGTGAGGGTGGAGGTGGGGTGTAGGAGTTCTGAGAAACAGAGTTATTTTCTTCCTAGGCAGCATCCATTATGCCTTTGAGGTTTGGATCATAAATTTAAAGTAAAACCCATCAGCTCTGTTGTGTAATTTTCTCAGCATTAATCTGCTTGGGTGCAGGTTGGAGAAGGAGGATGATAGATTCATCCAGAGTGAGAGTGACAGAGGCCAAGAGGAACCAGGGAGTTGAGGGTGTTGGTAAGAGAGTGATTTTAATGGTGGATCACAGGAAGTGAGGCCCAGGCACTGGGTGGGATATTGCTATTCAGTCCCAGCTCTCACTCATGGGGCTCTAGGGCAGAGAGAGATATGATTGATATAATCACACAAATGCATATCTATCTACATGTACCCACACATATATATGTATGTATTATATGTAAATGTCCATGTCTATGTAACTAACACAACTGTCAGTGCCCCACCCATAATCTCTTGTGCCTTACCACTGCAGTATACCTGGCTGATTTCCAACTACCAGCATCTCTATCTCTTTGCCTGAGATCATGGCAGGCCAGAAGTACCAGGGAGTTAGTGCCCCTGAGAGCATTGTGTGACCTGTAACTAACAGGAATTGGTATATAAATACCCCAGGTGGGATAACCAGGTGTGGGTTCCATACTGTTTCCCCAGCAGGACGAAGCTCAGTGGTAACTTGCTTGGGAAGGCTCTCTTTACAGGCTACCTTCTTTTCCTTGCCTCACTTCCTCTTTCTTTCTTCCTTCCTTTCTTCCTTCCTTCCTTCCTTCCTTCCTTCCTTCCTTCCTTCCTTCCTTCCTTCCTTCCTTCCTTCCTTCCTTTCTTCTTTCTTT
>NW_012115077.1:106623-111383 GCF_000951035.1 Colobus angolensis palliatus | reverse complement strand
TCTTTCTTTCTTTCTTTCTTTCTTTCTTTCTTTCTTTCTTTCTTTCTTTCTTTCTTTCTTTCTTTCTCTCTCTCTCTCTCTCTCTCTCTCTGTCTGTCTTTCTTTCTTGACGGAGTTTCACTCTTGTCACTCAGGCTAGAGTGTAATGGCGTGCTCCCTGTAACCTCTGCCTTCCAGGTTCAAACAATTCTCCTGACTCAGCCTCCCGAGTAGCTGGGATTACAGACTCTCACCACCACACCTGGCTAGCTAATTTTTGTATTTTTAGGAGAGATGAGGTCTCACCATGTTGACCAGGCTGGTCTCGAACTCCTGACCTCAAGTGATCCACCCACCTTGGCCTCCCAAAATGCTGGGATTATAGGTGTGAGCCACCGTACCTGGCCTCACTTCCCTATTTTCTCACTTAGTGTTTTCTAGAACCACCTTTTAAATAAACTACTTGCTCTCAAATCCTTGCTTCAGGGGCTTCTCCGGGGGGAATCCAAACTGAGGTATATGTAACTATAAATTGTGATGCATGCCATGGAGAAAGGTACAGTCTACTAGTTGGGTGGGGGGACCTGCTCCATTATGGGGTGGGAATGTGGATGTCAGGGAAGGTGAGGAAGAGATCTATTAGCTGGGATCTAAAGGAGGAGTAGGGTGGAAGGACATGATACAATGAGTGTATGAAAGGTCACTGTGGCTGCCACAGAGGACAGGGACATGGATGGAAGCTTAAGAGGCCAGACTCTGGAGGACCTCGTAGGACTTGATAAGGAGTTTGGCATATGTATTCAGAGAACACCGATAAGCCATTAAGGGGACTACAGCAGGACAGCGACAAGATTATACCTGTCTCTAACCATAGTGGAGAAGGACAGGAGAGCCCACATGGCAGGGATAGAGTTCAGAGGCCTCTGCTATGACGCAGGGTCTTGCATGGAGTTTTGCACATGAAGGAGTCTACTCCTTCAGCAGATGTTTGCTGAAGTGGAAGGTAACTATTAACCACGTAGTTGACTGACCAGAACACCCTATTTCCTGGCCAAGTCGAAAAATGATTTCCCTTCATTAATGTTGCCTTTTTTTTTTTTTTTTTTTTTCCTGGGCTGCTACACTTAAAACTCTATCAGCCCTTTCTCTTGGGGACAGCATCAACAGGATAACTCCTTTCTACTTTTTACTCATTCTCCACTTCCCTCCTTTTCACTCTCTTCTTTCTCTCCTTCTCTTCACCCCTTTGTCTCCTCTTTCTTCAAATAGTCCTATTTAATAAAGTTGATTATTTCCTACAGTCTCCATTTCTATCAATGGTGGCATATAATTCTTGTCTCTGGACATCTCAAGACACTGCAGATGTAGTCAGTGAAAACTGAATTACACTTTGTAAGCAAGGTAATTTTAAGTGGATCTTTAGTCAAATGCTGTCAAAATGCAAAAAAGAAGAATGTTCCCAAGCACATTCACTCCTTTGGTAATATTGCCACATACACATCCAGCATGCACTTGAACTTTTTTTTTTTTTTTGTTAGTAACCACCAGAGTTTCTTTTATTATTATTCTTATTATACTTTAAGTTCTAGGGTACATGTGCATAATGTGCAGGTTTGTTACATATGTATACTTGTGCCATGTTGGTGTGCTGCACTCATCAACTTGTCAGCACCCATCAACTCGTCAATTATATCAGGTATAACTCCCAATGCAATCCCTTCCCCCTCCCCCTCCCCAAGATAGGCCCCGGTGTGTGATGTTCCCCTTCCCAAGTCCAAGTGATCTCATTGTTCAGTTCCTACCTATGAGTGAGAACATGTGAACTTTTTATGAAAAAGAAAATCTATTCCAAAGGTGATTCATACAAAAATTATGGGTATGTGTGTGTATGTTATTTACAATTTGAAATCATGAGACATGGAACATATTTTCAAGAGATAAAAAAGTGGGGACATATTCAGAGATAACATACATCTGATCACCAATGTGGTTTCACATGTGGTCACTGTTAATAAATTACTACAGAACACGCTAGAAACAGAGAATGATATATCAGCAAAGTTGGATTTATGGTGCTGCAGAAAGTAACATAGTACGGAGGACCAGGAAGGCTGAAACCTAGCCCATAAATTAATCTCCAAGTGTATGTTCTAAATAGTCACAATTGTACCCTTTTTCCTCATGTTCCTCTTTACAAAAATATTTAAATCCTTGCTCATCCCTTTCTTTCACCCAACAATTAAAGAAAAACAAACTAGATGTCTGAGATTTCACATAACCTTTCATACCCAATATTTTTATTGTCTTAAATCTTGAGTAGTCAGCAAGAGTTGTGTTTTGCAATACGCTGGGGTAAGGAAGATCTGTTCACCCCGTTTTCCATTTTCGCCCCTGGTGTCCTCTTCTGGCATATTCACCCATCACCCCATGCCCCTCACCCTGCGTTCTGGCAGGATTTGAGACATGCAAATTGCAAACTGGTAAATAGCAACTTTGCATATGTTGAATAGAAGAGAACAACGTGGTACCACTCATTCTGTTCTCAGGGAAATCTGAGATAATGGGGAGCAAGATCGAGGGCAGACCGAGGGTCTTAAGTATTTTCTTCAAAGTGTTTATTATGCTTATTAAACCTATTGTACACTGATGAATTAATTTGAATTATTTACATGGTCAACCTTGGAGACAATAACCTGATTTAATCAGAGGATGCAAATGTTATCATTTCTCTTTGAAATCTAAAAGCAGGTTTAAACTGGAAACGTCAGGACTTCTTGTATCTTTCCCTACAAATATTGGTTACAAACCTGCAGTTGTCAGGCTAAATGACATAATGTCAGAAATCAAGAGAATGTGGTGATGTATTTCTTAGGAAAGTCAACAAATTCCCCTGTGCGAACATGTCCCTGGACAGTGGGTGACTAATTTCTCAAGTAAAAAGTCTATTTTGTTTATCTGTAAATATCATGCACTGTCTGACGTAAGGGTGTTCATCTGCTAAAATTTCGGTGTATAGGAAAATGACATGGTAAAAATGGTTGGGGTTTTACTAGATTATGAGACTGGTGTCATTTTAAATGAATGTCTGGACTAGTAAAATTTATTTCATTTTACTATTGAAGCTGTAAGAACCTAAGGTTGCTGTCAAGTTAAAAGGTTCAAATTTAATTATTTTCAAATCTAGGTTTCCATTGTGACTTGGAAAAAAAATTAGAGATTGCTGTTCAATCTCTTCTACTTTGGATTTTTTTTTCTTAGTGTTTGGATGTTTATAAGAAATTTTTGTGAAAGTTAAAATCTTGTGTGTTTGTGAAATTGGAAGAGGCACAAGTGATTCTGAAGGTGGAGCCTTTCGGAGGTAAAGCAAACAGCTTGCATCTTGAATATTTTATGAGATCTAGGTATTAGAACTATGTTTCTGATGCGGGAACACAGCGATCTAGGAACAAAAGGGAGATGAGACTAGAGAACAGACTGTGAAATTTCTTAAAATTATTAAATGATCCTAAGACTGAGCACAGGAGTGGATGATGTTACTGCAGATTGTTCTTAATAAGGGCTTTAAAAGCTTAATGATTTATTGATTGGCTCTGCACTAATGACGTGCCCTTGATTATGCATGTGTAAATAAGAGGGCTGATTTATGAGGGTACAATTGTATCTTTCAGATATATTTGTCCAAGTCTACATCTTTAAAATAAATGGAGGCAATTATCTGAATATTTCAAGGGAGGGAACCCCCCATTTCCACCCTCCACCCCCGATTTGAGGGAAGTCTAGTATGTTAGGTGAAGAGGAAAAAAAAAAAAAAAGAAAACAGAAAGCTCTAAAGGGAGTTAGGAACAAAACAAAACTTCCGTTAAGAAATATCCCTGCTTCTCTTTTCCTAAGAGAAGAAAAATAGATTCCCAGGTGCCATCGGGGAGCAATGTTTTACTTAAAAAAAAAAGAAAGAAAAAGGAAAAAGAAAAAATTGTAAGAAGTTGTCCTGTTAAATCAACGACACATGGAGTCTGAAGGAAATCAGCCTTTTCGTTACGAATAGGTTTAAAAAGCCCTGGAGAAGAGAGACGTGAACAGAAGCAATATTATCCGCTAACCACCTAACTCCCGCTTAGACATCAGCGGAGAGATCAGCAGCATCATTGAACAGGGGGTTTGTCTTAAGATAATGACTCATCTTTATTTCTTTCAGGATATAAAACTTGTATTTAAATCAATTCAGAGAAGCACTTGAGCTTTAAACATGAGAGAGCAGGGAGAGCCTATTTAATAAAGCAGCACTATTTCATTTTCAAAGAATGATGCTGGCAGTAGCTCTAAGTTTAAATTTTGTATTCTTTTCCTCAATTATAATTATAGATGGGTCTGAAAGGAAGCATGCTTATTACTGTCATATTTATTCTTTTGACAGGTGTTATGGGACTGTAATTTGATGAAATGATTCAAAACGCAGATTCCTATCCAAACACAATTCTTGTCATCAACACGAGAGGTTCAGGAAAAGTACTCCAGCAAGCCTTTCAGAGATCTTGAACACCCCTACTATTTTTGCACAATCCATATTCAGGAATAAGGAGGAGAGAGTACCTTTAGGGCTTATATCCGGCGTAGCAACAGCCAGAAGGCAGAGTGGGTGTTTGAGGTAACAGGTAACGAAGGCTGTTAGTGGGGACAGCTTTCCTTTTTAACTGGGTGGGGTCGGATCAAGGAAGAGGCACCCAGTAGGACCCCGAGTCCCGCGCGCGGCCGGCAGAGGGCGCTGGGCTCACCGTCGCCGG